>NC_134484.1:390741263-390916263 GCF_040206685.1 Ascaphus truei | reverse complement strand
GTGTACCACAACACACATACATGTAATTGGGAGCAGATTACACCCATAGGGGCCAATATGAGATTGGTGGGGGTCTGACCGTTACACATATATAACCTAAAAATATCCCTCGTGAACCCACAGGCACTTCCCAGCAATCACTGGCTTGTGCCTGAATCTCTTCAATGCGTAGCAACGCTTCCTGGTAAATCACGCCATGACACAATGATGTCTTGTATCCGTATCCATAACGAATCAACAAAGAGTCCTCTCCGATATCCCGGGGCTCATGCACAGCATCAAAAAGTGTGTGTGATAAAAATAGTACAACAGGCTCAATTTCTCATACATGCAAGCAATGCCTTATTCCTTACATAATAGGTAAAAAGATTGGAAACAAGTGCATCTAGCATGATAAGCATTAACTCTATTAGCCTCGATAACTGACTTATCGATGATTTTGAGCAGCTATCGCACAAAAAAATCTCGTTGCTATTTAGAAAGCCTCGATAAGTGGGTTAAATCGCACGGCAAAAGCATTTTTTGCCATTTCTTGCTCCCTGCCAAACATGCCGTGCGGTGTGCAGCGATAAACCCAAAATCGCAATAGTTAGTAGAAAATCATGCAATTCTAGTAGCCTCGGTAATTTCATCGGGGGTTTAGAATTGCGATTTTAGCCAAGAATCTTCACGCCAGAAAAAGTTTTTCTGGCGTGAAGGGTTGTGAGAGAGGGACTGAAAAAAAAATGTATTTTTTCTGTATCGGATTGAAGCCGGAAGTCTCCAGGGCTGATGCCCATTAATACCAGCACCGGAGACCCACGGCATCAATCCGATGCAATAAAAATGCATTTAAAGGCAACTTCATTACCTTGCACTTACCCCTTCCAGGATGAAGGGTGTCCTCATCATCATCATCCTCCACGTTCATGTCGTCCGTTGGCAGGAATAGAACAATAAAAAATACAACCTAATAACCTTAATCACCTTAGCGGATGTCATTTCTCTCCAGAAGGACTTGGAGAGACTGGAAACTTGGGCAGGTAAATGGCAGATGAGGTTTAATACAGATAAATGTAAGGTTATGCATTTGGGAAGCAAGAATAAACAGACGACTTACAAATTAAATGGGGATAAATTGGGGGAATCCTTAATTTAGAAGCATTTAGGAGTGCTTGTAGGCAGGAGGCTTAGCAATAGTGCCCAAAATCATGCAGTAGCTGCAAAGGAAAACACGATCTTCTCTTACATTAAATTGGCAATGGATGGAAGGGAAATAAACATAATTATGCCACTTTACAAAGCATTAGTAAGACCAGACCTTGAATATGGAGTACAATTTTGGGCACCACTCCTTAGAAAATACATTTAGGAACTAGAGATAGAGTGCAGAGAAGAGCCACCAAATTAATAAATGGGATTGACAATCTAATTTATGAGGAGAGGCTAGCTTAATTAGATGTATTTACATTAGAAAAGAGGCATCTAGGAGGGGATATGTACAAATATATTCGGGGACAGTAAAAGGAGCTTTCAAAAGAACTATTCATCTCAAGGGCAGTACAAAGGACTCAGGGTCATCGCTTAAGGTTTGTCAGGATGTGCTCACCACAAACGAGATGGGACCGCGGTGCTGAGGTGGGATAGGATATAACGCCACCCACAGCCACGAGGGCACGTCTTGATTGAAGAGTGGTCTGGGATTCCGGGATCGGGGTAGGAGAGGTACGGATGGTAGAGGGTGCGGTAGCCAAGTCCAGGGTTAGAAAGAGAGACGTTGTCGTTTACCGTAAGCCAGAATCGGAATGCCAGAGATGAGGAGAGTCGTGATGCCGTATGCCGAGTTCGGGATGCCAGAGGTGCAGGAAGACGTAGCAGAAGCCGGTCCGGTACACGAGGGAATCTGTGAAACAGAACTAGGGAGGCAGAGAATGATGAGAACAACTGGTTCTATGCTCAGCCGACGAGTTAATGAATCTGGAGGGTATATGTAGGTATGAGGAACCAATAGCCGAGTAGCAAGGTGGGGGTGTGTAAATGGGCCAGGCTGAGACAGGGATAGGTCTAGATGAGTTCCTGGAGGAGGAGCTATAAATCCTAGAAGTATTGGTGAATTGTATTGTGGCATTGCAAAAGGGTACTGTCTCTTTAAAGGGTTGGTGCGCCCCTGTGTGGCCGCGCCTCCCTGTGGCAGCGTCTGTAGCTGCGTGCGCGGACCCACGCCCTGAACCGAGGAAGAGAAGAGACTGGACGTGCGCGCGCGCGCATAGGAGGACCGGGGCTCGGCGCCATGGGGAAGGAGTCCCTGCGAGCCGCGGGAGACCCAGACAGAGCCGCGGGTGAGTAAGGAGCACGCCGTGCACGGCGTGACTCCTGCTTCCTTACAGTACCCCCTCCTTCAGGGGCGACCTCCGGGCGTCCATGACAAGGCTTGGAGGGATTCCTATGATGGAAAGCCTAAAGAAGGCGAGGTGCGTGAAGATCCCGATGGGGAATCCATGAACATTCCTCAGGTCCGAACCCCTTCCAGTGAACCAGGTATTGTACTCCTCCTCTGGAAATCCTGGAATCCAAGATAGACTGGACCTCGTACTCCTGTTGACCCTGAATCGTAAGAGGAAGTGGAGGAGAAGTATTCTTGGAAAAGCGAGGACTCTGAAATACTGGTTTAAGTAAAGATACATGGAAGACCGAAGGTATTTTCATCGAAGGTGGAAGGCGTAGATGGTAAGCCACAGGATTAACCCTCCTAACTACGGGGAAGGGACCGAGGAACTTGGGAGCAAGCTTCATGGTAGGAACCTTTAGTCGGATATTCCTGGAAGAAAGCCACACCTTGTCTCCTGGAGCAAACTCCGGTACTTGACGTCGAAGGCGATCTGCCTGGAGTTTCTGTCTCCCTGTGGCTACCTTTAAGTTCTCCTGAATCCTTGTCCATAAGTCTTTCAGCCGGGAGATGCGCTTGTCCACCGCTGGTACTCCTGATGATAGGGAGGAGAAGGGTAAACGGGAAGGATGAAAGCAACAATTAATAAAAAATGGAGATTCTTGAGTGGAATCATTGCGAAGAGAGTTAAGAGCAAACTCGGCCCAAGGAAGCAGATCCACCCAATCCTGCTGTGTATCGGTTATAAAACATCGAAGATACTGTTCCAGGTTTTGGTTGGCCCTTTCCGTCTGCCCATTGGTCTGTGGGTGGTATCCTGAAGAGAATTGAAGTGAAAGCCCCAATTTTCGGGAAAAGGCACGCCACAATCTTGCTACAAATTGAGATCCGCGATCCGAAACAATGGTTGCTGGCACCCCATGAAGACGAAAATCTCCTGAATGAAGATATCCGCAAGGCGAGAGGAATTCGGAAGATCCCTCAAAGGCACCAAGTGTGTCTGTTTGGAAAAACGATCAATGACCACATCAATCGTATCCTTTCCCTTGGAGTCTGGAAGCTCTACAATGAAGTCCATAGAAATATGGTTCCAGGGACGTTCTGGAATGGGTAAAGTAAGAAGAAGGCCTGCTGGTTTGACCCGAGGTACCTTGTTGCGAGCACAAGTACCACACGCTTTGACAAACTCCTCTACATCCTTAGCCCTCTCTGGCCACTAGAAGGTGCGTTGAACCAGGTCGTTGGTCTTCCGTATCCCCGGATGTCCTGCAGATTTAGAAGAATGGCACCATTCGAGAACCTTTTTGCGGTGTTGGAATGCCGTGTAGAGTCTTCCCTCCGGAACTTTGAGCCCTATAGGAGTCTGGGATTGTTCGGATTGAATCTTGCCCATAATATCAAAGGAGTTGGCGGACAAGATACATCTAGAAGGAATGATTGTCTCTAGCTGCTCTTCAGATTTGTCCTCAGCAAGGAACTGTCGAGAGAGAGCATCCGCTTTAAGATTCTTGGAGCCAGGAATGAAGGAGATAAGAAAATTAAATCGTGAAAAAAATAATGCCCAGCGGGCTTGCCGAGAGTTCAAACGACGTGCCCCTTCCAGATAGAGAAGGTTCTTATGGTCTGTAAGAATGGTTATGGGTGTCTCTGTACCTTCTAAGAAATGTCTCCACTCCTCTAATGCCAATTTGATCGCCAAAAGCTCCCGGTTCCCGACATCGTTGTTCCGTTCTGCAGATGAAAATTTCTTCGAAAAGAAGGCACACGGGTGCAGTCTGGCTAAGGGAGATGTCCTCTGGGACAAAACAGCCCCAGCCCCGATGTCAGAAGCATCTACCTCCAAGGTAAATGGAAGTTTAGGATCCGGGTGTGTGAGGATGGGCGCAGAGACAAAAGCCCTTTTCAGCAGATCAAATGCCTGTAGGGCAGTTTCAGACCATGATGAGGGATCTGCACCTTTCTTAGTGAGAGCAGTTATGGGAGATACTGTAGAGGAAAAATTGCGGATGAAACGTCGATAATAGTTCGCAAAACCCAGGAAGCGTTGCACGGCTTTGAGAGTGGTCGGGCGAGGCCAGTCCAAAATCGCCTTAAGTTTCTCTGGGTCCATATCGAAACCGGAATCAGAAATAACGTAACCCAAAAACGCCACTGATTTGAGATGGAACTGACATTTCTCCAATTTCGCAAAGAGATGGTTCTCCCAAAGGCGTAACAACACCTGTTGAACGTGTTTGATGTGTTCTTGAGTGGATTGGGAAAAGATAAGGATGTCATCCAGGTAAACAATAAGAAATTTGTTAAGAATGTCCGAAAAATCTCGTTGACAAAATCCTGGAAAACTGCTGGTGTGTTGCACAGTCCGAATGGCATCATCAGGTATTCGTAGTGGCCGTCATGGGAGTTAAAGGCAGTCTTCCACTCGTCTCCCTCTCGTATCCTTACTAAATTGTAGGCACCTCTCAGATCCAATTTAGAAAAGATAGTAGCTCCCTGGAGACGGTCAAATAGTTCCGGAATCAAGGGCAGAGGGTAGCGATTCTTGCGCGTGATGTTATTCAACCCCCGGTAGTCAATGCATGGACGGAGAGAACCGTCCTTCTTTTTGACGAAGAAGAAGCCTGCACCAACTGGAGAGGAAGATTTTCTGATGAAACCCCTTCTAAATTCTCAGCGATGTAGGTGCTCATGGCTTTCGTCTCTGGGAGAGAGAGCGGATAGGATCGTCCTCTAGGAAGAGGTGCTCCAGGAAGTAGATCAATGGGACAATCGAAAGGACGGTGCGGAGGTAGTATCTCGGAACGTGCCTTGTCGAACACATCACGGAATTCCCAGTACTCAGAAGGTAGAGAATCGATCTTCTCTTGCAGGGTAGACAACCCACCAATCCTCTGGGAAATCCTGGTACAGGTCTTGGAACACGAAGTGGCCCACTGCATGGGTTTCCGATCCGTCCAGTCGATGCGAGGATTATGGAGTTGAAGCCAAGGAAGACCCACAATCAGCTCAGAAGAGGGAGAGTGTATCACATCGAGAGTAAGGAACTCCGTATGGAGATCAATGAACTGCATTAGGAGAGGCACCGTCTGTAGCGTGATAAATGGCGGTTGTAGAGGTCGACCGTCAATGGCCTCCAGACCTACTGGCGTCTTCTTGGTGATAAGCGAAATATTGTTTCGCCTAGCGAAAGTCTCATCGATGAAGTTACCAGCGGACCCGGAATCAATGAACACTCGCGCTTGAGTGTGAAACCCCTCTCCAGACAGTGTTATAGGCAACATTATCCTGGTGGGAAGTACGTCCTTGACAATAGGAGTAAGGGTGAGAATTCCCAACGAAACTCTCCTGGATTTCATTGGGAGTTGGCGTTTCCCGGCTTGTGAGGACACTGGGGTAACGTGTGACTGGAGTTGCCACAGTACATGCAGAGACCGGCATTGCGCCAACATTGTTTCTCGGCAGGAGACAACTTGTTGCCCCCCAACTGCATTGGTTCCGGAATGTTCTCGGTAGGAGGTAACGGAGGAATGAAGGAAGGAGCAAGGTTTCTTGACACCCGTTGTCGGTAACGAGTGCGTTCGTATCTTCGTTCCTGTAGACGCTGATCTACTCGAACCGCCAGGGCGATTAACTCCTCTAAATCAGTAGGACGGTCCCGCGCCGCGAGCTCATCCTTCAGGGACTCAGACAGACCCTGCCAAAACGCAGAAGATAGTGCTTCATTATTCCAACCCGTCTCACCAGCAAGAGTGCGGAACTCCACGGCATACCCGGCGACGGTACGATCTCCCTGGGTTATATGATGAAGAGCCGAAGCTGCCGTTAATTTCCGTGCTGGGGTATCGAAAACTCTTCGGAACTCCTCGACGAAGAGATCGATGTCCTGTGTGAGAGGCCCTTGTTGTTCCCAGATGGGAGAAGCCCATGCCAGTGCCTGGTCGGTGAGCAGAGACAGGATATAGCCGACCCTGGAAATGGAAGAGACAAAACGAGAGGGAGAGAGACGAAATTGGATGAGGCATTGGTTAAGGAAGCCCCTACATCCTTGGGGATCCACAGCATAGTGTTTGGGAGGAGGAATACGAGGTTCCAGGGCAAACGGAGGAGTGGGAAAGGTAGTTGCAGGTGCAGGGGAAGCTCTGGGTGACAGTTGCCGAGTGAGAGCTCGAACTTGAACCGTAAGGGAGTGAACACTTTGCTGCAACGTATCCGTCTGTCAATCCGCTTGTTCCAGATAAGTCTCTAGTCTGGTAAAAAGAGCAGTATGGGCATTAATAGTGCGCTCCACCTCAGCGGGGTCCATGTTTGTTGGGCTGAGCATAATGTCAGGATGTGCTCACCACAAACGAGACGGGACCGCGGTGCTGAGGTGGGATAGGATATAACGCCACCCACAGCCACGAGGGCACGTCTTGATTGAAGAGTGGTCTGGGATTCCGGGATCGGGGTAGGAGAGGTACGGATGGTAGAGGGTGCGGTAGCCAAGTCCAGGGTTAGAGAGAGAGACGTTGTCGTTTACCGTAAGCCAGAATCGGAATGCCAGAGATGAGGAGAGTCGTGATGCCGTATGCCGAGTTCGGGATGCCAGAGGTGCAGGAAGACGTAGCAGAAGCCGGTCCGGTACACGAGGGAATCTGTGAAACAGAACTAGGGAGGCAGAGAGTGATGAGAACAACTGGTTCTATGCTCAGCCGACGAGTTAATGAATCTGGAGGGTATATGTAGGTATGAGGAACCAATAGCCGAGTAGCAAGGTGGAGGTGTGTGAATGGGCCAGGCTGAGACAGGGATAGGTCTAGATGAGTTCCTGGAGGAGGAGCTATAAATCCTAGAAGTATTGGTGAATTGTATTGTGGCATTGCAAAAGGGTACTGTCTCTTTAAAGGGTTGGTGCGCCCCTGTGTGGCCGCGCCTCCCTGTGGCAGCGTCTGTAGCTGCGTGTGCGGACCCACGCCCTGAACCGAGGGCAGAAGAAGAGACTGGACGTGCGCGCGCATAGGAGGACCGGAGCTCGGCGCCATGGGGAAGGAGTCCCAGCGAGCCGCGGGAGACCCAGACAGAGCCGCGGGTGAGTAAGGAGCACGCCGTGCACGGCGTGACTCCTGCTTCCTTACAAGGTTGGAGGAAAGGAGATTTCAGCAGCAACAAAGGAAAGTGTTCTTTACAGTATGGACAGTTAAAATGTGGAATTCATTACCCATGGAGACTGTGGTGGCAGATAGAATAGATTTGTTCAAAAAAAGGTTGGACATCTTTTTAGAAAGGAAAGGCATACATGGAAATACCAAATAAGAAAGAATGTTGATCCAGGAAGTAATCCGATTGCTAATTCTTGGAGTCAGGAAGGAATTTATTTCCCCCCATATGATAGATCATTGGATGATATGTTACTGGATATTTTTTCAAAGGATGTGACATCACTTTAAGGGGTGATGTCACATCCTTTAAAACAAATGGAACATATCACATGGTACAGGAACCAATGGGATTGTCTTCAATCCCACTGGCTGTAGTAAGTACAGCTCAACCCTGTTATAACGCGATCCGTTACAACGCGAATCCGCTTATAGCATGGCTCCCAACTTTTGCATTTATGAATACTTTACAACACAATTATTGGCATTGTACATTATTTTTAACGCGATCCGCTTATAACGCGATGTGATTCTTTGGACCCTAAGCACAGCGTTATAAGGGGGTTGAGCTGTACCATGTGATAATAGCCTTGTGGTTTTAAGGATGTGATGTACCTCCCTTGGAGATGATGTCACATCCTTAAAAAAAATGTTTAAAAGTCTGTCACATGGTACAGAGCACCATCGGATTGGGCATGGACCATCTAACCCTAAAATGTGACGTCACAGACCTTATATAAGGCCTGTTCCGTCTCATTTTAGCTGAAGATGCTGACGAGTCAACATCCGTTTTAGATTTAACATGGGTTTTGGATTACAAGAAAAGAAGATTAAAGAAACGAAGAAAATAATTACAGAAGATGAAAGAAGATGGGAGAAAGAAGTTTTTTGCTGATCATTGCGGAAGATGGCGACGGCTTGCGGTGGATGACGTCGCTGGTCGAGAGCTTCCTGATACGCCAGGATTCGGAGGCTGAAGACTTCTAAAGGTAAGACAAATATTGAATGTATGTAATTTTCTTTTTTCAGGTTTTTTATTGTATTTTTTCTTTTCATGTTTTTGCTTGCCCATTGACTGCCTATGTATTTATCTGTGTCCCTTAAGGCTACAGATTAATACAGTGATAAAAACAGTGACAGACAATGCATTTTTTGTCAAATGCTTGTTTTGAATTAATTGTTATTTTTTTCTATTTATGTTTATTGTGGTGTTTAGGTGCTTGTGTATTTCTTTTATTGTTGTGTATTTTTGGGCTTGTTGATTTTTTTTGTAGATTGCCCATTGACTGCTATAGTAGCTTATCATGCCCATTTTATATGGGTGTGATCAGTGCTCGAAAAATCCGGTTGCCCGGGTGACTGGATTTTGCCAGCTGGTGAGGTGCGGCAACGGGGTATGGCGGCGGCGAGATCGGGTCCTCGGCGCATGCGACAAAAAATAGTCCACCGGAGATCCCTATGTGCATGCGCAGGGAAGCAGGGTGTCCCACCTGCAGAGCTGGGATGAGCGGCGTGGAGTGGCCTGCCCCCCCCCAATCGCCCACCCCCTTCTTTGCTCCCCTCCTGGTCCTGTCTCTCCACCTGCATGGGCACCCGAGGGGAATGTGGGCTGGAAGGGGACGCGCCGTGGCGAGCGCAAAACAACCTTATCCCCCCCCCCGCCTAACTCCTTCCCAGCGCAGCAGCAACGGGGAGTAGGGCAAGGTGGGGGGAAGCACCACAAATGCTGCCTGTTGACCCGCTTCCTCCCGCTATGAATGTGTGATGGAGGGCAAGCACTGTGGCGAGCCCGCGCCCGCCAACCCGGCATCTGCCTTGCTAGCCAACCCGGCTCCCCCACCCCAGCCAACCCGGCTCTCCCTGCGCCAGCCTCCTTCCCCTTGCAGCAGCAGCAGGGGCCTGGGGAGGGGGAAACAAAATGCTCCCGCAGGAATTAGCCCGCTAGTCTCGCCCCCCCTCAGAGTCTACTTCCCGCCCCCCCCTCCGAGCCTACACCCACCCTTCCAGGTAGTCAGTCACCCACCCAGGCAGTCAGTCAACCCACCCAGGCAGTCAGTCACCCAATATGTGGTCATTCACCCACCCACCCAGGCAGGCAGTTACCTACCCACCCAGTCAGTCAGTCACCCACCCAGACAGGTCATTAAGGGGTTAGGGGCCATTAGATTGTTATTTTTCTTGTTGTGTTCCTGCCAACAGAGGACATGGACATGGAGCATGGTGATGAGGATGGCCTTCATCCTGGCAGGGGTAAGTAGAATTTGTATTTACATTATGCTGCTGTATATTGTTATTTAGAATGGGCAAGTGCACTATTATCCATATCTGGATAATAGTAATTTTGCCCGTTACTGTACTGTATGTGTTGGGGGGGGGGGGTTGTTGGGGTTAGAGGAGGTGGGTATTAGTGTTGTTTTTTTAATGTTTATTTGAGGGTAGAGGGATTGGGTGACGGGGGTAGTTGCCCCAAGGGTGTGTGTTTAACCCTACTGGGGGTGCGGGGGGTTGAGAGAGGCTGAGATTAGTTTTTCTGCCTCGTTGAGCAGTTTAGACATTTTCCCGCCGCATGGTTTGAGTTGGGTTCAGATTCTTTCTGAATACCGTGATAACTCAACTGACAAACCATTTGGCGAGAACATGCCAAACCTTGCGATGTAGCAGCTAACTAATCAAGGCTATTAGAATAGGCCCCTTGGTCTTTATATGACTTTGGAGTTAAGGCTATTACACAGTTACATAGTACTTAGTACACAGTACATAGTACATGGTAGATGAGGCTGAAAAAATACATATGTTCATCAATTCATGCTACAGTAGGTTGCACTTGTTTATGATCTTTTTACATATGTATAAGTCATTGCTTATATTTATGAGGAATTTAGCTTGTTATATTTGCAATTATTCGGTTTAGATGTTCACTTCACTTTTGGAATGGTATTGCTGCTGGAGGGATTTGCTTTTTCACGATCGTTACTGTCATCACACGGACTTTTTGCTGTTGTCCTGGAAACGGACACAAGACATCATTATACAATGACATTATTTACAGGGGGCATGGGGCAGTGATTGCTGGGAGGTAACTGTGGGATCACGAGGGATATTTTTAAGGTACAGTATATACAGTGGCAAGAAAAGGTTTGTGAATCCCTTAGGATTTTCACATATTTGAAACCTAAAATGTTATGAGATCTTAATCTAAGTCTTACAAGAGGTACAGTAACTCTCAATGTATTACTTCCTGGTAAAACATTTGATAAATAAATAATAATAGATAAAGATAACCTGATCAAACAAATTACACAAAAACATGATACTTTTTTAGCATTTAGTTATACACAAATGATTCAACATTCAATATCCATGTGTGAAATAGATCCAGTACCTGGTTGCACCCCCTTGAGCAGCAATGACTTCAACTATGTGTTTCCTGTAACTGCTGGTCAGTCTATCACATAGGTTTTTGAGGAAGTTTGGCCAATTCCTCCTTTCATCACTTCTTCAACTCAGTAATATTTGAGGGCTACCTTGCATGGAGAGCTTGCTTCAGGTCCTGCCACAATATTTCAATGGAGTTTAGGTCCAGACTTTGACTAGGCCATTCTAAAATGAAGAATTTCTTCACCTGCAGCCATTCTTATGTAGACCTGCTTATATGTTTAGGATCATTGTCTTGCTGCATGACCCACTTTAGCTTCAGCTTCAGCTCACGGATGGATGGCCTGACATTCTCCTCTAGAGTCTTCAGATACAATGCAGAATTCATGGTTGTGTCAATGATGGCAAGCCGCCCAGGTCCTGAGGGCAGCAAAGCAGCCCCATTCCATCACACTCTCACCACCATGCTGACGGTTGGTATGAGGTTCTTCTCTTCGAATGCTGTGTTTTGGTTTTCGCTATACAATGAATCTCATTGAGGCCAAAAATTTCTAATTAGGGTTCTTTGTGACGTCCTGGATGATTTGCCTGTTTGTTCTTTGAAAAATTTTGGTTGGACGATCACTCCTGGGTAGAGTGACTGTAGTCTTGAACTTTCTACATTTGTAGATTTTCTGTCTGAAACTGGATTGGTGGAGCCCTAAAACCTTAGGTTTTGTAACCGTTTCTAGAGCATTGAGTATCAATAACTGCTTTTCTGAGATTCCTTTGATCGTGCCAAGACGTAATTCCACATACGATGGTGATCTTTATATACAGTGAGGCTTCCCAAACTCACCCTTGAAGATCTACCTAATTATTTAAACACCTGATTCTAATTATCCCCTTTAATTTAGCTGATAAAACAAGGGGTTCACTTACTATTTCACATACCGACTCTTAATTACTTATTGGAAATGGAGGGTTGGTCAGCGCATGGGATTTTGCTCAGAGATTGAGATAAAACAATGGGAAACACGGAATTAGTGTTTTGAGTAGGCAAACAGAACAATGAAGTGTTAAAAATTTTTTTTTAATTTTTTCAAAAATTAAAATTGTGTGGTTGTTGAACAGTTTGTGTGCAAAGCGACAATGCTGTTGGAGATAAAATGTGTGATAGTGTTAATATCAATTGTGTATATACAAGACTGGAACTATAGAGCGTATAATTCGACTTGGGGGTAAGTAGAATAAATATGTGTGATAGATATGTGTGACTCGCGGGCTTCTATATGCTTGGATAGCCTGCTGTTGATCAGGGGTTAATGGGGTAATGTAACTGGCTCATAAAGTCTATTGTGTAGTCTTTCCCGCAGGGAGTACTGCCAGAAACGGTAGATAGGTTGGCTATCTCACCCTCCCAATGGAGGCAGTATGTGAGTTGCTTCTCTCCCAGGTGCCCAAGTTAGAAAAAATGGGCCGAACTCGGTGAGTAAGCAGGTAACATTTATTATAGTGCAAAAACAGTAAAATAACACTCACGATACAGTTTAAAACAGCCCAGCATCAGCCCGATCCATCCGGTGGTATCCTTCTCTCCAGTGAAACTCTCGCGATTGCGTCCGACGGCGGGACCGGAAGAAGAGATCTTCCCGGATGTCAGCAGGCTGGCTGGGTCCTTCACTCAATGGGCTCCGGCAGGGAACTACGCGTTTCGCAGTAATGCTTCGTCAGGTTCCTCAGACTATTGTTAGTATAATTCATACATCATTTTGTTTCAAAAGACACGGAATTGCATAATATAAACCGTATAGAAAATGTAAGAAAATACTATTTGGATTCAAGTAGATTATCATGGAAAAACTATGGAATTTCCGTAATTATCATTGGGGTTCACAAAAGTTTTCTTGCCACTGTATGTCTGTTTCTTTCACTGTATTGCCTTAACCTTGATAACAGTTGTGTGGATCAACTGAACCGTCTAATAGTGGCAATTAAACTTATTTGCATAAGCCCGTTTGTGCCCTCCTCTTACTACCTTTACCTCTATCATAAATATACACCTACATAATCTTTGGTTTTTTTCAACAAATAATTATGTTTCTAGAATATTGTTTTCATAATTTATTTACTAATAGGTATACATTCTAGAGATTCTTTTTCATGGAAGTTTGCAAATCAAGGGGACATTTGTTGATATTTGTGCACAAAACAAATGTGTGTAGTAAATTCTAAGTCATTCGCACAACTCTAGCAAATGTCATCTGTTCACATGACGCTTTACATACTGCAAAATTCGCAAAATTCGCAAAATTCTGGTGAAAGTAGCAAAATTTTGTATGTAATGTTTTGAAAATGCTGTATTCCTGAGCAATAGGCACTTATTTGAAAAGTCACTGTAACAGGGACTTATCCCTGTTTAAATAAACCAGCCTCAGAGCTTTGAGAATCCAGCAGAAAGATAGTTAATTGCAGCCACTCAATTAACTATTCTCCACCTCGACTAATGAGAGCACTGTAAAAAGCCTCATGTGAGACACAGGAGAGAGATTCCTTAGCTCACATTTGGGCTGACATAAGGAGAAGGAGGACTGCAGAGATTTTCCTTAGCCCACAACTGTGCTGGCCTGAGGAAAAGATGATGTCTTGATGCACACAGAAGGACTGTATGCTGACAGCAAGACAAGTGGACAAGACCTCTATACCTGGACACAGGCATTTCCATAGCACACAAGGGTGCTGACCTAGGAGAGCAGAGAGGCCTTCCCCTACAGCTCCAACAACAGTAACAGATAAAATAATTTCTTGTTGGACTGTTGTGTGTATATATGTGAAGCCATGGCTGGTTCTGTCTACTCTTCTGCCCACCATAACTCATAAGTCCTGGTAGATCCTGGCAGTGTTAGGCCCATCTTGGGTTAACCCCTCCCCATACAGCTTCCTTGAGTGCCATGAGTGGAGGTGGGACTTGGTCTGTGTGTTGCCTAATGGTGGGTGCAGACCTTGTGCCCTCCCTTTCTGCATTAAGGAAGAGGCAGCTCTAAAGGTAGTCAGTCCTGAGTACTCTAGCAATGGAGTGAGTACTCTGTGTGTGTGTCTCGCCCTCTGGCGTGGTACTATATGATCAGTCCCACTAGAGGACTGTGAATAAGGCCTAAAACAAGATCTGACACAGGGACCCTCCAGAGGCCTGGGACCCGAGAGAGAGAAAGAAGTATTCACTGTACGATTCATCTGCAATCAATCAGGGGGAGTATGGAAGAATTCTACCATAGGGATTGCCTCCAGTACTCCTGCCGCCTGTGGTGGATGAAGGCGCTAGCACTGCAGAGACCGAACTAAAGCCTCTATATCAAAAGCCTGTACTGGTGTCCCGACACCATCGTGGAACCTTAGCCGTCCTGTGAGCCAACAGGTAAAGCACACCACCATACACCGGTAGCAGGGCAAATCTCCCATAGGAGGGGAGGGGGGAAGTAACACTGTTGCTTCCTGTTGCACCACTGTTTGGGGTGGAATTCAGCTTAGCTACCCACCAAGTTGGAGAGGGCTGGAGAAAATGTTTAGATATTCTTCAAAGTGCAGTAGGCCTTTTTTTGGTTTATTTTTAATGTTTTGCCTTGTTAAAGGCGTAATAAAGCCGGGATTTAATTTCACCCTAATCGTTCTCCATTAAATATACCTCTGCACACTTCTCTTATAGTCATGAATATGCAAAATGATGGTAAAAAAATGATTAAAAGGAAATTTTGACAACTCATACATTCTTCTCATCGGCTTATTTAAATTAAATAATATATATCTTGTATGAAGAGATTAATTCAACAAAACAAAACAACACCTTAAAAAAAGAAACATCCTTGTGTAAATATTGGTTCACTCTGTAAAGCCTGGGTAAGGTAATTTGATATGATTCTTCACTGTTCATAGTTTAAAGCAAAGAGGGAGCCTTTAATTAAACATGATTAGCACATAGGGCCTCATGCAGAGAGCAGCGAATTTTAGAATTGGAGAGGGGGAAATTTTTAGCTTTTTTGGAGAGTTTTTTCCTCCATATGCAGAAAGGGCAGAAAACTGCATTTACAAGCCTTTCTGCATATGGAGAGTTTCAACCAGCGCTATAAGCGCTGTTGAAACTAGTGGGGAAAAAATCGCGTTTTTTTTTTTTCCCCTCCACCGGCCGCGGAGCGCCAGCTGCTTGGTGGAGAGGAAAAATGTTGAAAATCGCGCCATTTTTTTGGCGCGAACAGCCACTAGATGGCGATCGCGGCTCTCTGCATACGGCAGAAAAAAAAACTGGAGAGATTAGAAACTCTCCAGCCGCGCGGCGAATTTCAAGAAAAAAAAAATGGCGCTTTTTTCAAATCTCGCCATTTTCGCCTGTTTTTAGCGCGATTTTCACCGGAAAATGGCGAGATTGCTATTAGCGCTGTTCTCTGCATGAGGCCCTGTGTCTGAATTGTCTGCTATCATCTTTCTATGTGCATGCAAGAGTAGTCGGTGCATATGGAACTTTACATAACAAATATTTTTTATATATTTAACACATAATTGAACACAGCTGCTCAAAGAATGTTGTGGAAATGTGTTTGCCCCTTTAGTTTTAACCAGATGTTAAAAACATTATGGTGGGTATAAAAAAGTGACAGCCCTGCACTGTACAGTGTACAGTAAATACAAATACCACTTGTGAGTACATTCACATGTCTCAGACAGGTCTACAATCCTGTCTTTTCCCATTATCACTTAGTAAACAGTGCTTCCACGGCAGCCTGGGATTCTGGGTTATCACATGCAAATGAACACAGTGTGTCACTCTTTACTTCATATCCATTTTACATGAAACCATTTACAGTAGTTTATAATTTAAGCTTTGGGTCCTGAGGCATAGGGAAATGTTGTCAAACACTATTGTAAGTACTGTCAAGTCTACTGAAAAATATGCTGCAGTATTTATTAGCATGCAGTTTAGGGGCCAGTGTGCATCAAGATTTTCACGCGTACATTAAGTACTTTTTTTTTTTTTTTTTTTTCAGCTTGCAAAACAGTATACAATGGTAATTTAACCATCAAAACCTATATGAACCACCACATTATGTTTCATTATCTTAAAATATTGTCTAATACTGTAAATACAAATAAACTGTAGGATAAGTATCTGCAACCTAAATTTAACACAGGTTGAACTTGATGGACATATGTCTTTTTTCAACCCCATCTGCTATGTAACTATGGAATATGAAAAAGTTGTTTAGTTAGCCCCAATTCCAACATTGTACAGTATGTAACAAAAAATGAACGCATGAACAATACACAGTTGTGTGCATACATTTTTGTTGCTACATAAATATATACACAGATACATTGGATTACATTTTTGCACTTGCATTTAGGCGAAAATATTCAACAATTTGTGTAATTATCATACTTTATATGATGGTTTCACAACAGAAGTTCTGAAAATAATGTTTCACTTCCTCTATGGTCACAGTGACTGCAAGAGGCAGTGGTTTCCACTAATGTGGTTAATATTAGGAAAGAAGCACGACAAACAAGTCATGCGATGCACTGAGATAAATTAATAGTTCTACAGATGTAGCAGCAGATACTGCTCCCTCTATCGCGTTGCAGCAGGAAACGCACAATGCGCAACCATGAGCCAACACCATTGTGAAGTGATTAGCAATGCTCGAAAGATAGGTGCGCCAGTGTGCACAGTAACGCCTGCTACATCTGTACGTACAGGGTCTATGTACTAACATGATATTTTAACATTTATTTTGCATCAAGAATTGAATGGTACAAAGTAGCACAAACCTTAATAAAATTGTGTGGTATTTATAAAGGTCATTGTGTGACTTATTAAATATTACACATACTGTAGGCCTAGTTCACTAAAGGTTGATAAAAGGAATAACGGGTGTTTAATGTCAATTTTAGTTTTATATTTATTGATTAAATATTCATATATTTAATCACATGCAAAATGTGAATATTTTGCATTTATTTTTAAGTATGTAATGAAACATCTGTGCTGCGGGTCAATAATTAATTTTTTTGATACGTAGAAATATATTCACTTCTAAGTATGCGCTAACAAAATGAAGAGATTTTGTACGATTTGCTCAGGAAAACCGTGGCGTATGATTTTGACGCCGTTTCTACAACATTTTTAATGCAGATATTCAAATTATTGTATTACAAATCCCTTTCATATTATTTTTATCATTTACTTCTAACGCAGCAACACATTCCACAGCACAGTACAATGGGCTCAGAAGACAACAATAAAAATATCAAACAGTAACATACATTGCTGCAGTAGTTAAGGAACTTACAATCTATAAGGAAGGGATTGTGGAAATATAAGATACAGGGGAGAGAAGAATGGTGTGTTTGAGACCTGCTTGATATTTGAAATTGGCAAGGAAGTGGTAGTGTGTAGAGAGAGAGCTGTGAGAGGAGGGTAATGTGTGAAGGTGGCCAGGCTTTATTATACATCTTTCATATTTTACCCAAGTCCAGCATCAGGGAAGCAGTAACATCAGGAGCTTCAGCGAACGGCGCAAATCACTGACACCAAGGGCTGCTGTCTTTGCTGCGACCCTGGTGTGCTTTCTTAGGCTGCGCTTATAGTGCCTTGCGACGGCGACGCAACGTCGCTCCAAAACAAATCAATTGACTCCGGAGCGTCTGAATATTTGGAAGCCGGGTCTATTTGATTTTTTAGAGACAGTTGCCACATGTGACTGTCTCTAAACGAGAGACCGTGGTCCACCCCCTCTGGTGACGTCGCTGGCGACAGTCGCTTCAATTCAAATTTCAACTTTCGCTGGTGGCGACGGGTGACGTCATTGGTCGCGTCACCGTCGCCAGCTCTATAAGCATGGCCTAAGACAGTCTAAAGTGAAGTGAAGCGATCTGAACCTGACACAGCACAGAGGTGAAGGAGGGGAGAAGACAGGGGCACAATCAGAAAATCTGATTGGGAGGTGCAGTTGCGGCGTCATGACTTAGTGATGTGTTGCCTTGACAACACACCGTCATGTTGCGACATCACACAGCAATGCTTGACAGTGCGTTGTCATGGCAGTGCGTTGCCATGTGGTGTCGCAATGTCATGATGATGCAGCGTCGCTCTTAGAGGCCCCGCTTTTTACCACAGCAATCGGGTTCATTGCCGTGGGAGAGGAGAGTGGGGTCTCGAAGTGCGATAACAATTTTTGGGGGATGCAAATGCACCCTTGCACCCCGCTGGTTGCACTACTGAGAGGTGATAACGATCAAGTTATTCACGCTGTGTGTCTTTTCTTATGTGCATCGTGCACATCGCTGCAACTCTGCCTCTATTTATTCCTATTAGCATGACTGTATCTGACATACAAACATTACTGACAGCTACCATTGCCATTTTTTTATTGTGCATTGACACGCACCGGTTCATTCTTCATTTCTATTTTCTTGCGTCAATTTATGTGTCACCATGCATTGTAGACCTGGACAAGACAGCAAGATAAGACTTGCTTTCACTGAAACTTTTGAAAATATTACTCATTAATTTGTTCAGTTCTAGAATGGGTTTAACAAAGTCCTAATGTACGTTTGTAAAATGACTACAGTTTTCAATAGAATCATTAGCAGAGATATAAAAGCCATGAGTGTCTTTCACAGCTCCGTACACCTGCTTCACTCACCCATACTGTAAATCGGTTAAACTTCGGTCAAGTATTCGGGCTTATGTCATGCCCCCATTATGGTTACAAAGACAATAACTACATATACTGTATATGACACATAGTTTGTACAGCACGGGAGTCACGGACTTCTAAGAGGTTCGCATGTACGTTATGAAGTTCTAAAACATGTTATAATATTATACTAACTTGAACTTCTACATAGCTGGGGTTAGCAACCACACCTATATTTACAGATCCTGCTACATTCCTTTCTTTATCTCTAGGCTCATCTATAGCTTTAATTTGTTCGGACATTATTAGTTTACACTCAAAAACACTACATTAATGGAGGATGGTCATTCTCAGAGGTTGGCTTATTCTCTTTGCTACACTACATAACTCCTGTGCAAACCCTATGCCACTTCATTAACCCATCCTTGCCTTCTTTCATACTTTGGCACTGGCTTTTCAATAGAGGTTAAAAACAACAAAAATATATAGACAGCAATACTACAAATCACATTATGGGGAAGTAAATATAAATGTATTTCTGCACCCATACTTCATAATAAAGGAATAAAACATACATATCCTATCATTGCATTTCTGAAATATAATTGTTTGACATGTTAGATGTTATAGGCACAGCGTTTGTTCCCAGTGAGTACGATGTTTTGAGTTTGTGTAAAATGTTATATATAGAAAGTCAAAGTGACCAAGCAGGTCATACTGTAAGTCATAACTCCTATTAAATATAGCATTCTACATTAATATAGCTCTATTCCCAAGACACACATGGCTGCTCTATTTTAGGATTAAAAACATTTCATTGCCAAGAAATCGTCTGCCGAAGTTTCGTTTAAAAGAACGTTTTCTTTGGCTTGCTTGACTTGTATTTTTGCAGTTATGCCGTGTATCAAAAGGTGTCTTTGCAACAACCCCATCCCCCCCCCCCCCCATTCATTCCAGGGTATGGACTCTTTTATTTGACAACATAATTACACTTACATTTTTACATGGACTAATAGCACATCCTGTCCTAGATGTTTTTGTTCACATTTAAAAATGTACCTATTTGATTTCATGTTCAATCTCTGCAGTATACAGCTTTAATGCTGATACAATGAAAGGGTTTCATATTTTGCTAAGAATTCATATTTATTCAACACAAATGTGGCTACTAAAAAAAATTATGAACCATAGCGGTGCTATGCCATAAGACACTTTGCCACTCTGGAAGACACCATAGAAGTGAATGAACCATAAGAGGTGTTCCGTTACCAGAATGAGTGGTGTGGCATAGTACCACTAAGTAAATATGCACCATTATGTGCTTTACTCCAACCTCCCCAGTCCTAGTGGTGCAAGCAATACATTGCTAGGGAAAAGTGATGGGAAATTACTTTGCTGTTGAAATGGGTGAAGTCCTAAATACTGAAGTAATAAATATTAAAAAAAATACTAATTGCAAAGGATATTATTTCAAAGTGGGGGCAAAGCCAATGACTTGAAAATGGATTTAATTATTAGCCTATAAAAATAATTACCTGAATACTATTGTAGACAAAGAAAAACAGTGTAACCATGCAATTTCTTTGTAAACATTGTTGAAAATGGTTCATTTTCACAGTTGTCTTACATTTTTCTCCATTAAAATATGTTTGTTAAAGAGGCAATCCAAGCTGTTTTACAGGATGAAGCAGGGTGTCTCCATAGCTGAAACCCATTCATTTCAGCTCCAGGACCCCGTGCTTCCGGAGGTACTTACCTCTATAGTGGCTGCCGGTAGCCACTCCAGAGTTCCCTATATGGCTGCTTTGCAAAGCTCATGGCCCTGCGGGCCAATTGGAAGCCATGATGTCATCCGGTGTGGCTTCCTATTGGCTCGTGACCGTGGGGCTTTAAACTGCAGGGAACTGCAGAGAGATACCAGCCCCCCTTCGCAGGTAAGTATCTCCGTAAGCAGGGGGTCACTGGAGCTGAAATTAATGGGGTTTTGCTACGGAGACCCCGTGCTTCATCCTGTATTTAAAAAATGAAAGGAAAAAAAACACCCCGGCTTCGATTTCTCCTTTTACTTTTCACAATTTCTGTAAATAGCATATATGTTACAAAATCTATAGAGGCAAAAATGTTAGGAAACAAATCTGGTATTAGATTTTACTACTTGAGAGTTCAAGGAAAGGAGTAGGTCATAGTAATAAATAAAATTAATAATTATATGAGTATGATGTTTTTAGTGTCTGTAATTGCAAATGCTACAGTATCTCACCAGGCTCACTGTCTTTTTTTAAATTCCCTTGTTGTTGTTTCTGATATATGTGGAAGTGAAGATTAGGAAATGTAATCATTAATCAATGTTCCTTTTTATTGGTAAGATTTCCATTTCTGACAGATGTTATAAAGATATGTAACATAAAGCACCTTTTTGGCATATTTGCTGAATATACATGAACCATTACTGCTTGAATTTTGATGTTTAGTGGTTTTAGGTCTGCAATGTTAAAATATTCTTAATTGACACTGATGCTCATTGTACAGACCAAGTATACATTACAGAGTGGTCCAAAGCAACATCATTTTTTCATGGTGACTCCTGAAAGAGAAAATTCTTCCTGGAGGCAGAGGATGGGATTCCAGACTGGCAGCCAAAAAAAAGATACATTTTGGGTGTTCAATAGCATTTTCTGTGGGGTTTCTAGCATAGAGCAGAACAGGTTTTTGCCCAGAAACGTTAGTATAAATGCTTCTCTAGTAAACCTATACATTAGTTGTGGGGGCTGCCATCATCGCATGCTGAACAATGTTGTCAGGAAGATTCTGTCAGCTTTTGCCAAGTGGCCTGTTTTACATTTAATAAAAGCCATTTCTGTGAATGATTCACGTAGCAACTTTCAACAACATGCTCTTCCCCAAGAGAAAGATAGGAACTGGAATAGGGGGAATATTGTATTAAAAGGAAGGGAAACAAAACCTTGTGGTTCTCTAAACTGCATCCGTGAAATATTCCCTGTTACCTCTTAAAGCAGAAGTCCAAGCTTCCGGTTTTTATTTTATATTTTTCCTCCTGTAATATGTGCATCAATACAATCCACACAATAATAAGTAGTTAGCTAAGTTGCCAATCGATCAGCGAAGATTCGGATCGGGGGTTCACTAAATGGCTGTCCGTGAAGCAGAAGAGGACCAAAGATGCAAAGTTCTGTGGGGAAGATCGTGACCAGGCAGTCACTAGATACAATTGGTACATTGCTAGAGAGAGTGCAGGACTCAAAAATGGGTGTGTCCGAGCCTGTTTCAGAAGAGGAACGAGATGTGACTTTGTAAATGGTTGCTATAGAAACAAAAAGTGCTTGTTACATTATAATACATAAAAAAATGTCAGTCAGTTGTTTTAAAAAAAGAATGCTACAAGTATTTTCTCATAGTACAGAACTGATTTATTTAAATTAAAAAAAACCATGTAGGATATTGCTTGGTCTGCAGCTTTAAATGATATGTCTCTTTAATTGCCAAATTCTTCATTTAATAGACTGGTGCTTATTAGATGTAAATCCCATACATATGTTTCTTGTTAAGTCAATTCACCAGTTTACTACATTGCCAGATCAGTGTTTTCTGTGGGCTTCTAATTCATGATATTCTTTTGAATTAGTTTTGCCAAGAACAACTTTGTAGAAAATTGTTGAAAATAGATAGCAGGTGTGTGGTTATAGTGTTTCTTTTTATCATCGTCTGAGATCTATAAATAACTTCATCAAAGTGGTCACATCACAAGCATCACTCAAGCTTGAGCATTTGCAGAGGAAAGCAACTTTGAGCTAAAACTTTGTATCAATTTATAAACCATTTATGTGCTACTAAAAGTCTTGCTCCTTTGCTATGGTGAGTGAACAACATCTGGGAGAGTAGAATTCCTCAACCGCAGTGTCTATCTGTCTTCTGTGTAGATTAGTTCTGCCCTGCATAGGGAGGGAATCGTTAAGCATGGCTGTAGAAGACATCCTGTACAAATACATTGTAAGCGTCATTTGAATAATAGGAGTTAGGCTGTAGCAGAAAACTTATAGGACAGTGGTCTGCACCTTTTAAAGAAGCTTCTGTAATGTTATGTTTCTCTTTGTGCCTTTCAGGAGATTTACCAGTGGTGTGGTTCAACATGCAACAAGTATGAGCGCTTCAAGGCCGCACAAGTTGCTATTGGAATTCGTGACAATGAGAGAAATGGAAGATCTCAGCTGATAGTTGTGGAAGAAGGAAGCGAGCCACACGAACTTATAAAGGTAATATCATTCAGTAACATCCCTTGCATGTTATATATGTAACAGTGTTCCCTCCCCCCCCCCCCCAATCGCAGATAGGGGCCATTACTATGTGTATGTGGTGTTACCTGCTGGTAACAAGAGGGCTGAGTCATCCGCGATGACTTTGGGACACAGGAACAGGCTTCTGTGTTCCATACCCCAGATACTACTTAGCAGTACAGCGCCTCCATCTGCCGTAGGCTCCAGGAATATGGAGATGATCTCCCATGGTAGAACTTGTACCTCTCTCCCTGTTAGATCACACACCAGGCCGGAGGTATATTGCAAACAGGAACGGTTTATTACTACACACTTTGCAGTAATACAACAGCTACTCAGCAGTCTTCTGCCGGATACAGTCTCTTTAGATCAGCTCTCACTGTAGATGGTCCCTGGACTGCCACTACAGGCCAAGGGTAGCCGGAGTCGTTCTAGCTCTTCCCTACCTCCCTAGCGGAGGCCAGAGTTATATCCACTTTTTTAAAAGTGTCTCCTTTTCGTTAATATACATAAATTTATTTAGTTGTTATCTGGTTTTGGTTATGCTTATATGCCTTGTTTATTGTCTTATGACACTGATTCATCCTTAAAAGAGTGGGTGGTATAGTAATGCATTGATTTTCATGTAGGTAGTTTGAGTAACAGTAAAACCACAAGAAAGGTCAAGTCACCCAGCTGAGTTTTGTGCTGCATACTGCTTGTGATCATAATTTCTTCCATCGCTTATGTTATATTCAATGGGACAAAGCCTGGTGGCTTAGAGTCAGTACATATATTTTATGATTATATGCTACCCTCAAATAAGGCAGCTGTGGCCTCTTTTAGCAAATACACATGAAATTGTTAAAGAAACAAGGGTGGTTCCACATCCCCTTCAGAAAAGCCAGCTGTTCTTCCGTGTGCTCGCTTTTGAGACTGTAGTTTGTTTATCCACACCTAATACCTCATCAGATCATATAATCCATAAACAAATGATTATTAGAAGATAACCAACTATTTGTAGTAATTTTACATACTCTAATATTACAGGATGGCAATGGGCTGGTTTTGATCAGAGACAATAGCTTTATTACAAAATAGACTTGTGTATAGTTCTTGCAGTTTGTTTAATTTTGAACTTTTTAAGGTACTAATTGTTTAATCATTCTTTGCCATCCATTTCTATGCATTTCCTGAAAAATGCAAATGTAAAAAACAAGCATCAATAGAATTGTTAACAACTAACATGGATATGACAAATGTTTTGAAAGGCAAAGTTCTAAGTAATAACCCTCTTGTGTTTTGTTATTTAAGCACTCAATGTATCACAGTTGTATATATAGTCTCTTATTTTATGAAAGCTATGAGCAGGGCCAGTGCAAAGGTATTGGGCGCCCTAGGTAAACCTTGCAGCCTTGCAGCCTTGCCCCTCTCCAACCACAATGAACTTTCCAAAAATAATATTGTGCATTAGTATGAATCGAAATTCAGCATTTATAATTACAGTTTTATTTTACATTATAATGGAGAATATGATACTCATGGCCGCCAACAGAAATCATGGGGCCCGGGACACATGAAAGGAGCAAGCCCCCCCCCAAACCCATAGTGCCGCCCCCCCCCGAACCCATAGCACCCCCGAACTCATAGCGCACCTACCACGAAAAAAAAAATTTTAGCGCACAGCTTTTACTTAACTGTTTTTTTATTGTGATACAGAAAAAAACATTACAATGCAACCTGTTTATTTTTGTATTTTCAACAAAAGACAGGTGACTGCCTTTCTGGGTGGGTGAGTGACTGGGTGGGTGAGTGAGTGATTGGGTGGGTGAGTGAGTGACAGGGTGGGTGAGTGACAGGGTGGGTGAGTGAGTGGGTGAGAGTGGGTGAGAGTGAGTGACTGGGTGGGTGAGAGAGAGAGTGACTGGGTGGGTGAGAGAGAGTGACTGGGTGGGTGAGAGAGTGAGTGACTGGGTGGGTGAGAGAGTGAGTGACTGGGTGGGTGAGAGAGTGAGTGACTGGGTGGGTGAGAGAGTGAGTGACTGAGTGGTTGGGTGGGTGGATGGGTGACTGAGTGACAGGGTGGGTGGGTGACTGAGTGACTGGGTTTGACGCAGTGACACTTGACTGAGTGACTGGGTGGGTGAGGACTGACTGGGTGGGTGACTGGGTGACTTGGTGACTGGGTGGGTGTCACAGTAACTTGTGAAGGGTTATAATATACACAAAATCTGAATTGAACACGACTTAGATATAATAAATATAGTTTATTCCTTAAAGAAAGTGAACACACAAGATTGCACAAATAACATACAGAATATAACACTTAGGGTTTGGACAATGAAGCAATCAGGATCTGGATTGGCAATTCATTCAGGCATCAGGTAACAAGTAGATGTAGTAACGAAGACACTGGGTATAGGGCTTACACTGGTTTATATGGGATTCCAGCCCTATACCGTAACATTGGGTGCCAGGTTAACAATTACCGGCACCCAATCCCTCTGTGCCAGCAAATGTGGGAAGCATTGTTGGACCTTGCCCCCAACTAGTTGGCACATGCACACATTTTCCACCTGGGGTCTCATTTCACTAGCCCCACACTAAAAGAATGGCACCTTACAGTCTACCAGACATGTATTTGGTCAGGAAATCCTTGGTCTGTAAGTGTGAATTACAACACTTACTGACCACTCAAGCTCTGCTTTTCTCTGTCCTAGTGTACACAATCAGAGTGGTGAAGCCTTTGATTAGGGGGTCTGTTGTAGACAACTAGTCGCCCCCTGAGCATTAACATATAGCAGAGCCAGTATCTTTCGAGTGCTTTTATACCAGCCCAAAATACAGTACATTTCTTAATATCTAAACATATTAAAATAATCCGTTCGGCTGGGCCGAGCGGGTTGAAACTTGCCAGACCCTCATGCCGGAGGGGACTCTCCATGGTGGCCAAGTTTCAGCTCGCTGCGACCCACCAGACCGGAGTGTCAGGAATCGGCGTTCTCCACGCTCCTCACACAGAGCACTCCCTCCCCGCAGGGAGCCCCTGGACACACAAAACAATCCTGCCTTACCGGCCTCCATGGCTCCCCGCCCCTGCCGCCGTCACGGGATCACTCCCCTCGGCGATTCCTCTGTACAGCGCCACGCGCGGCCACGCCCTCCTGCACGCACACTTGCACCATCCACTAGCTCGGTTCACGCGCGTACATGAGTTACGGAGCACGATCAGTCTGCAAACTCTTCTTCTCGTCCCCCGGAACTCAGGCTCCGCCCCCGCACACTGCACGAGCATACTCAGGTTACCAACAAGACTCAACTGGCCTGTTATGCCTGCACCAATCTGCATTGTCTCCCTGTAGCTCTTCCTGTCCCGCCTCCGTTCCTAATTGGACCTTCCTGCTTTATCTAGCTCCTCTCTGCTCTCAGTCTTTGCTCGACATAGTCTCTGTATGGAAGTACTTCTGGATTCTTTCAGTGTTTTCACAGGTTCTGACGCGGCTTGAAGACTACCCCCTTTGGCTCTCGATCTCGGCACTCCTTGGACAACGCTCACTCTGGTAACCCCTTGAACACGGCTTGGACTACGACCTATCTCCACTCTCCACTCCCTGACCTCGGCAAGGCATTCATCACTCTATCTCTACAACCGGTACCGGCAAGTATTGTCTACCTTACTACACCTGGCCTGGCAACACTTTATACCACACTCCGGACACGCTCCCTTTGCTGCGGGTGCATGTATTACCACTTCCCCCTTCAGCTCAGGGGACGGGTCTGGTCTGCGGGCAGCACCGGCGTAACATTATGTCGAGCCCACAAGACGCAGACCAGACCGAACTTCAACAGTTTCTCTCCAATCTGCTTCAACAAAACCAGGCCATGGCGGGTCAAATTGTGGTCCTTACGTGCCAGGTCGCAGTACTCTCAGACCGAGTACCGACCGCGACCTTGCCAGATGTAAGCCCCCACTCCGCAAGCGCAGTTAGCAGCTCGGATGTAAGGATTCCTCCCCCAAGGCTTATGCAGGTGAACCGCAAGATTGTAGGGGTTTCCTGTGAGGTGCAGTTTGAAATGGCTCCCCATCTCTACAATACTGATCGCAAGAAGGTAGCCTACATTTATAACTTCCTCACTGGCAGCGCCCTGGCTTGGGCTTCCCCGGTTTGGGAGCAAAGTTCTGACCTTACCCAAGATTACCCGGCATTTAAAGCCGAGTTCCAACGAGTATTCGATTCCCCCGCTCGTCGGGAGATGGCATCTGTTTCTCTCCTCCAAATCACTCAGGGACGGCGGATGGTGACACAGTATGCTGTGGAATTCCGGACTCTAGCAGCCGAGACTAACTGGGGACAAGAAGCTCTCGTCTCCGTATTCTGGCAATGCCTGGCAGATCCCATCAAGGACAAACTCTCTCGCCAATCCAGGCCGGATCAACTGGAGGTCCTGATTGATTTGGCCGTCCGAGTGGATCAACGCATCCAGGTACGCCGGTCAGAGTGTCAGCGCACTCGCTTCCATAACTTTCAAGTTCTGTTCTCCAGTACTCTCAGCAGCACTCCTGCTCCCCCAAGTGCCACCACACCTCTTCGTCCTGCACTGGAGTTGCCAGAGCCAATGCAACTGGGGGTTCAACGCATTCGCACACCGATACGGCAGTTCCGCCATGCCGGGGGATTGTGTTTCTACTGCGGATCCATGGAACATCTGGTTCGGGAGTGTCCACTGTGTCCGGGAAACGGGAACACCCAGTGAGTACAGAGGGGCTCTCTCTGGTTGTAATGTCTCCACGTCCCCTTCATAAAAATGAACTCCCTAAGAAACTCACATTTCCAGTCTTCCTTTCAGGCGATAAGTTCAAGACTTCTACCGCCGCTTTCATTGACTCAGGAGCTGGAGGAAACTTCGTGGATCTTGAATTCGCCAGGGTAAACCGCATACCACTCGTGAGAAAGAAGGTTCCCATCGCACTCGTCGGTATCGATGGACGTCCTCTTACCCCGGCCCACATCTCCTTGGAGACGGCTCCCTTGCTTCTGTCTTCACATCTGCACAAGGAGACCTTAGTTCTCGATGCCATTCACGCTCCTGTGATACCCATCATCCTTGGTCTTCCTTGGCTACAGCTTAACAATCCTCTCATTGACTGGACTTCCTCTGCTCCCATTTCCTGGAGGCTGAGGTCAGGCGAGACTCATCAACTGCTGGCCAATACCTCTGTTCCCGAAGTTATTCTACCTTCCGTTTACCATCAATTCCGGGATGTTTTCAATAAGGTACAGTCAGACCTCTTGCCGCCACACAGGACTTACGATTGTCCGATCAATCTAGTTCCTGGTTACTCCCTACCCAAGTCCAAGACCTACCCCTTGTCGTTACCAGAATCTCACGCTATGGATGAATATATCCAGGAGAATCTCAAGAAAGGCTTTATTCGTCACTCCAATTCCCCAGCAGGGGCTGGGTTTTTCTTCGTCAAGAAAAAGGACGGGTCGTTGAGGCCTTGCATCGACTACAGGGGTTTAAACCAGATAACTATTAAAAATCGTTACCACCATCCCCTTATTACCGAACTGTTCGATAAATTACAGGGGGCCAAGATTTTTTCCAAGTTGGATCTGCGTGGTGCCTATAACCTGGTGCGCATCAGGAAGGGGGATGAATGGAAGACGGCCTTCAACACGCATAGTGGACACTACAAATATCTGGTAATGCCTTTCGGCTTATGTAATGCTCCCGCTGTCTTCCAAGATTTCATCAACGACGTCTTTCGTAAGGTACTCAATATTTTTGTTATTATATACTTGGATGATATCCTGATTTTTTCCAAAGATCTCTAGGACCATATACGCCACACCTCCTACGTCCTTTCCCGTCTCCGGGAACACCATTTGTACGCCAAACTGGAGAAGTGCACCTTTCATCAGACCTCTACTCCGTTCCTGGGGTACATCATTTCCGATGAGGGGTTTATGATGGACTCCGGTAAACTTCAAGCAGTCACTGAATGGCCAAGACCCAACTCTCTCAAGGCCATACAACGTTTTTTAGGGTTCGCTAATTATTATTGTAAGTTTATACAGAGTTTTTCCACCATTGTGGCACCCCTTACTGTGCTCACCAAAAAAGGAGCTTATCCTTCTGCTTGGTCATCCGAGGCCATCTCCGCCTTCGAGACACTCAAGGAAGCCTTTATATCCGCACCTATTCTCCATCATCGCTTCTGATTGCGGCGCTGGTGCCGTTCTTTCTCAGAGACCCACGCCCCAAGATAAGTTACATCCCTGTGCATATTTTTCCAAGAAATTCTCGTCTGCCGAGAGGAACTATGACGTGGGTAACAGGGAACTTCTGGCCGTGAAGATGGCTCTTCAAGAGTGGAGACACCTGCTGGAGGGGTCGAAAGAGCCGTTTACTATTCTCACGGACCACAAGAACCTTCTTTACATAGAGAACGCCTTGGTCTACGACAGGCTCGTTGGGCACTTTTTTTTTCCCGATTCGATTTTCACCTTTCCTATATCCCCGGGACCAAGAACGTTAAGGCAGACGCACTCTCCTGAATACATTCTTCTGAAGAGAGGCCAGAGGAATCTTTGGAGACTATCCTTCCGCATGAGAGGATTCTCGCCACGTCTTCTTTTAAGAATCTTGACAAGATTTTGCACTCCCAGAGACGCATTCCCAAGGACTTGGTCGTTCCCGACAACAAACTCTTTGTACCTTCCAAATTTGTTCCAGAGGTCCTGTCTTGGGGTCAAACCTCTAAATCTGCAGGTCATCCAGGTTTTAAGAAGACTACTGATCTCATTCGAATTTCTGGTGGCCAAGGATGTCTCAAGATATTCTGGAGTTTACCCGCGCCTGTACCACGTGCGCTCAAAGCAAGACTCTCCGTCAAAAGCCTCAGGGTTTTCTGTTACCCCTTCCAGTTCCCGACCGCCCCAGGTCCCACATTTCGATGGACTTCATCGTGGAGTTGCCCAGGTCCAGAGGAATGAACACTATCTTGGTGGTCGTGGACAGGTTCTCAAAGATGTCCCATTTCATTCCACTTAAAGGATTACCCACCTCCACCGCCCTTGCTGATATCTTTACGGAGCAGATTTTCCGGATTCACGGGATCCCTTCGTCCATTGTTTCTGACAGAGGTTCTCAGTTTGTATCCAAATTTTGGAGAGCTTTCATGAAGAGATTGGGTATCTCTTCTTCTTTCTCTTCCGCCTATCATCCTCAGTCCAATGGACAAACGGAGAGAATCAATCAATCCCTGGAGAAGTACCTGAGATGTTTCATATCCGATTTCCAGGATGATTGGGCTCAACTCCTCTCTTGGGCAGAGTATGCCGTCAATTCTGCCAAAAACGAGTCAACCCGGGAGTCGCCCTTCTTTATAAATTATGGGTTCCACCCTCCCTGTCTTCCCATCCCCAATATTCCTTCTGGAGTACCAGTCGTAGATGAACGCATTTCTTCCCTCCAAACCACATGGTCCAGGATTCAGTCTAGCCTTCTCAACTCCTCCCGCAGGTCGAAACTACAGGCCGATCGTCGTCGTTCGGCGCCCAGTTACAAACCAGGGGATTTGGTATGGCTCTCCTCTAAGAATATCCACCTCAAGGTACCATCTCCTAAACTGGCACCTAAGTTCCTGGGTCCCTTCCCTATTTGTGAACAAATCAATCCCGTGGCATTCCGGCTCCAACTACCACCCAGTATGAAGATTTCCAATGTCTTTCATGTGTCCCTCTTAAAACCATTTATTTCCAGTCACTTCTTTCCGGATCAGACTCGTAAACCGGATCCCATTACTGTACAAAATAACGAGGAATACGAGGTTCACTCTCTTTTGGATTCTCGCCTATCCAGGGGTCAGCTCCAGTTCTTGGTGCAGTGGAAGCGTTTTGGCCCTGAAGAGAGATCCTGGGTACCTTCAAAGGACATTCATGCCCCGGCCCTTCTTAAGTCCTTCAGGAAAAAGTTTCCAGAGATACCGTTCTTGGACCGTCCTGATGCCGTTCCTGAAGAGGGGGGTACTGTCAGGAATCGGCATTCTTCACGCTCTTCACACAGAGCACTCCCTCCCCGCAGGGAGCCCCTGGACACCCAAAACAATCCTGCCTTACCGGCCTCCACGGCTCCCCGCCCCTGCCGCCGTCGCGGGATCACTCCCCTCGGCGATTCCTCTGTACAGTGCCCCGCGCGCCCACGCCCTACTGCACGCATACCTGCACCATCCACTGGCTTGGTTCACGCGCGTACACGAGTTACGGAGCACGCTCAGTCTGCACACTCTTCTTCCCGTCCCCCGGACCTCAGGCTCCGCCCCCGCCCCCGCACACTGCACGAGCATACTCAGATTACCAACAAGACTCACTAGGCCTGTTATGCCTGCACCAATCTGCAGTGTCTCCCTGTAGCTCTTCCTGTCCCGCCTCTGTTCCTAATTGGACCTTCCTGCTTTATCTAACTCCTCTCTGCTCTCAGTCTTTGCTCGACATAGTCTCTGTATGGAAGTACTTCGGGATTCTCTCAGTGTTTTCACAGGTTCTGACGTGGCTTGTACGACTACCCCCTTTGGCTCTCCATCTCGGCACTCCTTGGACAACGCTCACTCTGGTAACCCCTTGAACACGGCTTGGACTACGACCTATCTCCACTCTCCACTCCCTGACCTCGGCAAGGCATTCATCACTCTATCTCTACAACCGGTACCGGCAAGTATTGTCTACCTTACTACACCTGGCCTGGCAACACTTTATACCACACTCCGGACACGCTCCCTTTGCTGCGGGTGCGTGTATTACCACTTCCCCCTTCAGCTCAGGGGATGGGTCTGGTCTGCAGGCAGCACCGGCGTAACACGGAGTTACACAAATACAGTTTTAAAAGCACATTTACAAAAGTGGCTTTTTTCTGCTATGCAAGTCAATGGCAGAAACCCAAATTTTATCATTACTCTGACTCCATCCTGTTACTCCGAGAGGGTCGGTATTTGCCATGCAGTCATGCCGGAACTATGACTACATGCTGACCAAATCTCAGCCCTCTAGGCTGAACAGAACCGGAGTTATCGGTTTCATGTTTCTGCTCATTCTGTCTTAGCCGTTTTCACCTCGCGGCTTCTACCTCCGCCATTAGAGTCAATGGTGCGACCCTCGTAACGAGCGCGACCCTTTACCGGGGTCATTGATTGTCGGACCCGGTTGGGGTCGAGTAAGGGGTTTCCTAGGATCTAGGGGCAAAAATAATTTTATTCCGGGGTGCCCTAGAACCTAAGTTTCCCACGCCAATTGAACCTGAACTTGACCGGGGATTGATCAAAGCTCTTTTCAAGACAAAGTTTCCGCTTTTGCGGTCTGTGGTTTGGATGGCTGTCAACCCGTTCCTGGAGGTCTGAGTCGAGGAATCCACATTGAAATACATAGCTCCATTGACTTTCAATTGGGAACACCACTCCTCCTCTTTGGCGCCACCTGCAGGTCTTCTACGATATCGGGCCCAAATCGCCGGAATCTCCATAGGGTTACATGGGGCTGTAATGGCGACCTATGGAGAGACTGCAAAATGGAGCCTGCAAAGGCGGGAAAAGGGACAAAGGGCATAAACACAAAATTAACATGAACCCTTTCCCTCCCGACTGGATCCCAGTGTAAGTGTTGGTGTAAACACTGAGATGGGGAAAATACACATTCACAAGGGGATATACATTTGGTGCTGAAGCAGGGGCATAAACACAGTTCTGGACATCATTCCAGTTAACCCCTTGCCTCCCAGGTGAGGGCAGGGGTGGCCAAAAAATAAATTCAGTCATATTGCAGTTCATATGGAAGGGGCATTTAGGTCACAAGGAGAACCCCTCTGGTATCTTATTCAAGTGGGTTGCCAATAGTGGCTTAAGTGAAGTGGTTAAATTAGTGCCTTGTAAAAAGTAAACAAAGGTGTAACACCTTTAATACCGGGCCAAACCCCCTCTCCCACGACAGTGCGTGACTGGGTGGGTGGGTGACTGGGTGGGTGACTGAGTGACTTTGACTGGGTGGGTGACCGGGTGGGTGACTCGGTGGATGAGTGTGAGTGGGTGGGTTAGTGACTGGGTGGGAGAGTGAATGGGTGGGAGGGAGAGTGCATGGGTGGGTGGGAGTGCATGGGTGGGAGAGTGAGTGGGTGGGAGAGTGAATTGGTGGGAGAATGAGTGGGTGGGAGAGTGAGTGAGTGGGTTGGAGGGAGAGTGGGTGAGTGGGTTTGAGAGTGACTGGGTTAGTGACTGGGTGGTGGGTGACAGTGAATGGGTGGTGGGTGGTGGGTGACAGTGACTGGGTGGTGGGTGACAGTGACTGGGTGGTGGGTGACAGTGACTGGGTGGTGGGTGACAGTGACTGGGTGGTGGGTGACAGTGACAGTGACTGGGTGGTGGGTGACAGTGACAGTGACTGGGTGGTGGGTGACAGTGACAGGGTGGTGGGTGACAGTGTCTGGGTGGGGGGTGACAGTGTCTGGGTGGTGGGTGACAGTGACTGGGTGGTGTGTGACGGGTGACAGTGACAGTGACTGGGTGGTGGGTGTCAGTGATTGGGTGGTGGGTGACAGTGACTGGGTGGTGGGTGACAGTGACTGGGTGGTGTGTGACAGTGTCTGGGTGGTGGGTGACAGTGACAGGGTGGTGGGTGACAGTGACAGGGTGTGGGTGACAGTGTCTGGGTGGGGGGTGACAGTGTCTGGGTGGTGGGTGACAGTGTCTGGGTGGTGGGTGACAGTGACTGGGTGGTGGGTGACAGTGACAGTGACTGGGTGGTGGGTGACAGTGACAGGGTGGTGTTTGGTGACAGTGTCTGGGTGGTGGGTGACAGTGTCGGGTGGTGGGTGACAGTGACTGGGTGGTGGGTGACAGTGACTGGGTGGGTGGGTGACAGTGGTGGGTGTCAGTGACTGGGTGGTGGGTGTCAGTGACTGGGTTGAGTGACTGGCTGGGATGGGTTGAGTGGGTGACTTACCCTGACCGGATGGGTGCTGCTTCCTTGCCGCTTCCCCCCTGCCCCCAATGTCCCCTTGGCAGCTGCCCAGGGCGGGAGGTGGGCCCGGCGGCCGGGCCCCCCTGACTCACAGGGCCCGGGATACCCGTGCCTTTTGTCCCCCCCTGTTGGTGGCCCTGATGATACTGACTGTACATTCTCAATGTACTGGTAGCTATGTGTCTGAGAGAGAGAGGGAGGAAAATGAGGTATGTGTCTGGGTAAAGATATTAGCCTGGGGGGAAGGGAGGGCCACAACAGAGGTGGGGGAGGGGAGCATAGTGTGCTTACCTTCAGCCTTGAAGGATGGAGGGGGCCTTATAGAGGGCTGCCAGAGGTGGCCCGCATCACAGAGGGTCTTGCTGAAGGCCTGTCAGTTCCACCGGCCTCCAGCAGGCCCCCTTTAATATGCACCACTGTGGATCTGGCACATGTTAAGGTCACATGCAGGGTGCCCGGGCCCCCTGTCTCACAGGACTTGGGAAAGTAGTATCAGCTGCCCGCTCCTCTTTTGGTGGCCCTTCTGCTACCTGGAATCCACACTTTTTTGCCGCCCACCAAATTTTGCTGCTTTAGGTGACCACCTAGGTTGCCTTGCAGTTTAACCGGTTCTGGCTATGAGCATAGAATGAGAATTTTCAGAGCACTGGCCCATACAGATTTGTTGATATTAAAAAAAAAAATTAAAAAATCATCACACGATTCTTTAAGATCCGCCTTCACTGCATGTCTGTCAAAAAACAGGTGTGCACATCAAACAATACAAACACAATAAATATCTGACAGGGTTAGAAGTTTTTACTAAAATATTAGCTATAATGATATATTCAACATTTTATCACAGTCATTTGTTAGGAACGTGATCTATGTCTAGAAAAGAAATAGCGGATTCTTCCTATGCACTAATAAAATATTTGTTACCATTGTTTAGTCTCCTGTAGTCTATGTAAATTAAAGGACCAATCCCCCTACTTGAATTATTTTATCTTTAGCTCCAGTGATCGTCCTGATCCCGATTATATTGACTTTATAAAAACTATTTATTTATTGAAAATGTTCACAATACAGCCATGTATAGAGGTTGGGGGTAATTAGTATGACTACCTCTTTGCGCCTGCATTTTTTATGGCTCAGCGCCAAAGGACACCCCGTTAGTGGCAAGACTAAACACTACTATATAATAAAAATACTCCACAAAAATTATATATTTTCGGAAAGTGGATACCCCCATGGAACTTACATATGGACAACATGTCTTTCCTTATAGAAATATTTAGCCGGGAATCTTTGCTGAAATCTGTGATCTTTATAGTTTGCAATACATTGACACCAACCTATATTCTGACATTGTTGGCAAGAGAAAACACCAGCAAAGAAAAAAAAAAAGGGTATGTTTTTGGAAATATGCACCCTCATTCGTGTAGTAATTTGTCTTTCCCCATAATCTCCTGGAAATCACTTTTTTTTATGCCAAGAGTAGTTGTTACTTATGGGGCCAGTGCAATTTTCACATTTTTGCCAATGACTAGCTGCCCGCTTGGGGTAAGAGGTTAATCTATTCAAAATGTGATAAAAAATTTATTTATGGAACATTTATCTATTTTACCAATAATTTACCACCTCCCCCTCCTCTTCCCCCTCCTCTTCAAACTCTGTTAGGGTCTGAATTTTGGCCAGGATTTCAGTAACGTTACATTATTTAAAGCATGATCCTGAAATAACCCTATTTCAATTAGCTCAATAACAGCCATTATTTTTTCAAATGATTATCTTGGTGAATAAGGCCGAGTCCATGCTCCCTGCTTGCTCGCTGAGGCGCACTGAGGCTCAGGGAAAGCGGGTGCTTTTCCTGGCCTTGCGGTTGCTTACCGCACGCGCTCTAAGCAGGCGGTCCGGGGGCGGGCGCGTCACTGGCCGGGGGCGGGCCAGTGACGTCATGGAGCTGGTTCGCCCTCATTGGGCGAACCGCTCACGTGACCGGCCTGTCTCGCCGGCAAGCGGGGGAATTTTAAATTCCCCTAAGACCTGGCCTTCCGCAAGCGCGCGGAAGCGCAGGTGAGCCCCTACTAAAGCCGCTCTAATTGCGGCTCTAAGGGCTCAGTGCTGAGCGGGAGCGTGCGTCAGCACTCTTCCGCAAGCAAGCAGCAAACATGGCCGAGGCCTTAGGCATTAAATGAATAACTGCTGCTTCTCTTTTAGGTAATGTTATATTATTTGCCCTTACATAACCAAATTTACTTAATCCTGCCCTGTGTATTAAGGCAAAACTAATAATAACTACACGTAGCTCCTATATTACGCAATGAATTGTTATCATTGTTATTCACAAGCCTTGCTGTTGTGCTGTTTGCCTTCAGGCCTTTGAGTCTTGGCATATTTAACATACCTTAAGGCTTATTCTATACACAAACGATGTGAAACAATAGCCGCAAAACCGGTTTAGTGGTTGATAATCTGGAAAGCCCCAATGTAATAAATCTAATAGTTTTAGTAGGATGTTCACCCAAACGTTCGTGATATATTCTGTGCAATATTTACAGGAGGCCTGCACAACACGCGGCCCGCGGGCCGCATGCGGCCCGTCTGCACTCACTGTGCGGCCCGCGGCGGCTTTCTGCTCTCCCCCTCACTCCCAAGTCCACTCTCCCGTGCAGGGGGGTTAATGTGAGGTGCTGGGGGGCTTGATGTGTGGTGCAGGGGGGTTGATGTGAGGTGCTGGGGGGTTAATGTGAGGTGCTGGGGGCTTTATGTGTGGTACTGGGGGGGGTTGATGTGTGGTACTGGGGGGGGGGGGTTGATGTGAGGTGCTGGGGGGTTGATGTGAGGTGCTGGGGGGTTAATGTGAGGTGCTGGGGGCTTGATGTGAGGTGCTGGAGGCTTGATGTGAGGTGCTGGGGGCTTGATGTGAGGTGCTGGGGGCTTGATGTGAGGTGCTGGGGGCTTGATGTGAGGTGCAGGGGGGAGAGTGATGGGAGGTGCAGGGGGGGAGTGATGGGAGGTGCAGGGGGGAGAGTGATGGGAGGTGCAAGTGGGGAGAATTATGGGAGGTGCAGGGGGGAGAATGATGTGAGGTGCAGGGGAGAGTGATGGGAGGTGCAGGGGGGAGAATGATGGGAGGTGCAGGGGGGAGAATTATGGGAGGTGCAGGGGGGAGAATGATGTGAGGTGCAGGGGGAGAGGGATGAGAGGTGCAGGGGGGGTGGGATGTGTGTGGTGTGCAGGGGGGTATTGTGTGTTTGGTGTGGAGGGGGAGTATTATGTGTGTGGGTGAGGAGGAGAGAAGGGGGTACGAGAGATAGGGAGTATCGCAAAGGTTGATAGTGAGGGGTTCTGGGGGAGATATGACGATGATGATGAAGGGTGCTGGGGGAGATATGAGGATGATGATGAGGGGTGCTGGGGGAGATATATGAGGATGATGATGATGAGGTGCTGAAGGAGAGATGATGATGATGATGATTTTACCCGTGCGGCCCAATTTTTTTTTCCTTGGAGTAGTTCGGCCCTTTTCACGTTACGAGTTGTGCAGGCCTGATTTACAGTGATTGCATGGTGTTCATATAGCAATGTTGGTGACTTTTAAACAGTGTACCTATGGAACTGCTAAATTACATATTTATCCATGGCCACACACAGTCTCCTCACTTGGAGAGTTTGAAAGATAAACTCCCTGTTCTAGAAAGGAATTCATATGGAAACAGTATTGTATATGCATTTTTAATAAGAACCACAGGACTATAACTGCAAGGGTCAGTTGATTTTCTTGCATGCTAATAACGCTCATCCTCCACCACATCACCACTTCCTTGCCAGCTGCAGTTATGCAGCCTTTGCTGTAAATTGGTGAATCTCATATACAAGAGCTACAAGAAACATAACAGTGTATTTCAACATTTATGTAGTTAACGACTCATGTAATTTAAATGACCATGTTTCTGATATCTGTCTGAGTAACTTTGGATATTGTAATTGAGACAAGTCATTAATTAAAAAAAAAATTAAAAGACAAAACAGTGACATATCAATGAACTATATATATAAAATATCAGCTTGTTTATATAGTGAACAGTTTATATTGAGATGATATACTGTATGGTTGTATTTCCAAATCAGTTTCCGTTGTGACATTGCTATATACTGATTGTCACATACGACACACCTGTGAGCACGTGACCTGCATACGGGACAAGGGTTAATACACTGCTCGCAAGCTGTCCCACTTTTCACCTCCGCAAAGGTCACTCAAATGGACAATATCTCTCCTAACTCAGTCCCCATATACCATCTGTCACGAACAGCACACAAGTGAGCATGTGACTTAGATATGCAACAAGGGTTAATACACATGGCTACTCTAGCCAACTCACCTTTCCACCCCGCAAGGTACGTTCAATTAGTTAATATTAACACCTTCTCAATTGCAGTCATATCTATCCAGTGCCTTCACCTGAGAAATTATGCAAATAAAAGATGTAAAATGAATATACAGTATCTGCCAGGGTCTCAGGTCCCTGTTTATAATAGAAAAAAACTATGCACTTAACACACATAAATCTGTTGTAGCAAAATGTGTCTGAAAATGTAAATACTCTCTCCAGAGCTTCAAAAAGAAATCAGCGCACCTCAGAACAAAAAGAAGAAAAAAAGAAGAAATATAGCGAAGTTCAAAAAAATGGAGCTATTTCACAATTCCAGGTAAGATATGCACTTACATGCATCCTCGTCCACAGGCACTTAAAGATATCTTTGGATGTATCTTTTCTGTATTGTCCGTCTCTCCTGCAGGGTTATATGTGGAAGGAGCAGAGTAGCCCCATGGTACAAGTATGAAAATAAATCTTTAGTTAAAACAGGGATACAACTCAGAAAATGCCAGTTCTTTTTAGTTAGAATCCAGGATTTGTGAGCCAGATGAAGAAAATCCCCTTCTCTCCGGTTGCCGTGACGATCCTCACCGTCTCTACCAGTGTCTGACATCACTTCAGGGATTAGGTGTGTAACACATGTTCCAAGAACCCCCTGTGAAATGCATAGGGTGATGGTGGAATGGAATCAGTGTTACACACCTAATCCCAGAAGTGACATCAGCAGGGACGGCTAAACCGGTCACGACAACAGGAGAGAAGGGGATTTTCTTAATCTGGCTCCCATGTCCTGGATTCTAACTCAAAAGAACTGGCATTTTTTGAGTTGTATCCCTGTTTTAACTATAAAGATGTCTTTTAATACTTGTACTATGAGGCTGTTCTGCTTCTTCCACATTTAACCCTATAGGAGAGACGGCCAATTCAGAAAAGATACATCCAAATATACCTTTAAGTGCATGTTGTCGAGGCACTTGCATGTAAGTGCATATCTTACCAGGAATTGTGAAATAGCTCAATTTTTTTAATTTACTTCGCTATATTTCTTCTTTTTTTCTTCTTTTTGTTCTGAGGTGTGCTGATTTCTTTTGGAAGCATAATTCATGGGACTGGGAACAGTTCTTTTTCATGCAGCACTCACACATTGTATAGTTTAGATTATATATTTATATCTCTGGTTAGCGCTTTCCCTTTTTTGTTTATTTAACTCTCTCCAGAGCGTGCAATCAGTTCATTCAGAGCCCAACACATCACTTATTAAATGTTTTAATATATAGTGCTTAGATGACAGAAAAAGGATTACAAGAACATACAATTACAGTAAATGCAGGACAGTTTCTAAAAATAACAAGATAAAACATAAAATAGAAATCCCTATACAATAAATTACCATGTTATAGGTTTTATCCCAGAGATGTCACTGGCGTAGAAATGAGATTTGCGTGTTTGGTCCAAACACACCTCTGTTGAAATCTGTTTTTCATAATCTTTACTCAGATTTATATCTTATTTTTTCCCCATTGAAACATTTCCACATTGAAAACCACCCCGTCGCAAATTTTATGACAAAAAAAAACCTTTGCAAATAACGTTTGAATTGTGCCTCAGCATATAACTGCACTCATAACTTTTTACCTCTAATACTGAGACACACTTGAGTCACATCAATAGATTCAGGCGGTCATAACGGATGCAACAAGACTAATCACAACAGTCTTAATCCTACATTTTTGTGACAAATGTATATCTGTCCTTTAGTACCTGCTAGACCTGATGTGTCTGTATTCATATGCCACTCTGTGCCACGATCAACCACATATAACTCTAAGTAGGTACATTATATTCTCATTTTTAATACAGCCCTCCAATGAAGGCATACCCTGTGTGTCACCTCTCTCTGGAATGCGCCAGTAATTATTCACGAACTATGAGTTTGCTTTGAGGCTGATAGATTCAGCTCTGCTTAGCGTTTATGAGTTTCTAAACAACACGTCACTTTTAGTGAGCTATTTACGGTATATTAGATAATTCATCCATTGTAAGAAAAGAAAAAAGGATGCACATACAGTAAGACAGTTTGGCCCAGTGCTGACATGCTAGTGATTTTTGGTCTAGTACGATCTAACTGTCATGAGTCTATGGACCCTACATTAATTACTCTGTGTCCATATGGGGTCTGATTACACATACTAAACTTAAAGCATAATTTCACTCGTTCCATATGCATATGCTATTTCCGTATACAGCCCTTCCATTTCTGGCTCTTTATTATTGGTTAATGATTATTTAACATTACAATTTAATGACTTAAAAAGCAAATATTAACCTTCAATAAAACCCAAATAGGGGAAATGTTTAGAGATATAATCATATTGCTGGGGCAGGCCCCTAACACAGAGTTAACAATCAGCCCTGATTGGCACTGAGAGAGGCAAGAGGGAAGAAGGGAGGAAGGGGAGTGAGAGAGAGTGGGTTGAGTGAGAGAGAGTAAGGACGGGAGAGTGAGAGGGGAGGAGAGAGAGAGAGACTTGCAGTGACACCTCGCTCAAGACCAACAATTCCGGGGCCATGTGGAGACTAGTCCTGGGCCCCGGGAAAGCTGCTGGCGACCCTTCATGCATATGCTGTTTTATGCTTTCAGAAGATGAACTCTTATGATATGCATACTTAAAATAATTCTAATCAGCAAAGATATAAATTTGTTGTGATAAAGGAAGATAAAACACCTATTGTGGTTCATGTGCGTGGAAAAAAAGCTTTTAACACTCTTGAAAATGAACATTTATTAGTATGTAGCACATGCAACCCCACCCTCTAGGAGATACTGCTTCAGCTACAGGTGTTTTGTGATGCGCATACCTATGAGGGTCAGGAGAGCTGAGTTGATCTGTGATGGGTTGGAGATCAGGACAGGCTTTTGATGTAATCTGGGTTAGGTGTCAGCGCCTCCAGGTTCAGTGAGTATCCAATATTCCTGGAGATCAGTCCCATAGTAGCACAGTCACTCATACCCCTACCCAATTACTGCAGACTAAGGCAGGGATACATAAAACTAGGGGCTTTATTGTGCAGTCACAGCATAGATGGAATTACAGCGTTGCAGATGCTGATCAGAGGTTTCCAGGCATCAGGATGGTGCATGGACCTCAGGTCATATTGAGGCCTAATTGTCAGGTTTAAAGCCTTTGTGGCAGCAGATGTTCCCCCGCCCCCTAGGGGCTGGAGTGTGCATGCTCATCCCCGATGGGAGAGACTCACAGCCCTTCCTCCAGTCTCAAACTCCAGACTAGACTTCCCAACTAACTTTAGCACTTTGGTCTGACATCAAGAAGGGGAGGGCATAGTGTCTGTACCACCATTGGCTACACACACACCATGTCACCCCATTTCCTGCAAATCAGGATAGCAGAAGAGTGGTCAATAGCCCCAGATCATCCTGTCACAGCCTGCATTACCTATCAGGGCTTGGGTGACAGGAGGTAGAAAGGCAACAGGACCAGCCATTTTCCAACTGTATAATATTGATGGTGAAAATCTTTGTGATTCATGACTTGTACAACACATTTTCCTTGAGAATATAACACTTAAAGTAACAAATATCCTGATAGTTTTTCTTTTGGCTGAAATGTTCATTTTGTATGGCAGGGTCAGACAGGTCTTGTAAAAAAACAGCTGGGTGGTCTTTGTGTGCACTAAAGCTTTTTTGTTCTACTGCTGTTTGTAAGGGCCAGAGGTTGTTACTGGTGGGCAGTGGGGGGGTCAGTGGCTGAAACTATTAAAGGGAGATAATGTTTTTGAAGTGTACTGAGATTTGTTTAAGGCAGTCAGAAGAAAATTACCTATTATTGTTTTTATTACAGCTGGATCACTTTCAGAAAGAGACTCAGAACATGAACTGCATCTTTAAATGAGTTATTTTATATATACCTGTGTCCAATGTAATTTTCCCCATGAACAGTTATGTATTAAGTAATAAAAGTGTTCACATTTTAAAAGTAATGTCTGCTTGCTTACAGCACCTTAACTGGAATGGTAAGAGGCTCTAAACATTGAGAATGCTGAATTCTTGTCCTTGTCTGGACCACTTCTTCTGGTATACAGGGTAATAGGTCATATATATCAAGAAAAAACCTGTGCAATTCTGTATGTATTCATGAAAAAAAAATGTAATTGAAATCAATAATCTTTTCTTTGATACGTCTTTTACAGAATTGAATCACTTGTGCCTTGATACCTACTCCCTATATAATATCAAGATTTACCCATAGAACAGTTGAAAGTTTTTTTTTATTTCTTAATTATGGGAGCAAACAATCTAATTTTCTATTTTTTATATATATATAATTTTGTGGGATGGCCAACATGTTTTCTTTTATAATCTAAAAATATATTTTATAATTAAATAATCTATATTTGAACAGGGACTTCCCCGCCTTGCAAAAGAAGGCGTTGATTGGAAAAAGTGACCTCATTCCACTTATATGGGAGCTTAGGTCACGCAGGCTACCACCACCTGTTGTAAATACAGAAACATTTTACACTGTTTCGTTTTCCGATATAAAGATTATGAGCATGGCTATAATAATGACCTAGTTTTGTATCTGCCCATCTCAAAGCATTAGCTGGCTGCATTAAATACACGTACATATAAATCAATTGTATGAATGTGCAAACCAGCAATCCCATTATGAAACAGCTGTTCCCTCTTTGGAGATTTATAGTTTGATCTGGCTGCAGTCCTTGATTGTAAAGCTGGAAGCTGACTGCAAGCTAAAATGAATAAGTGTATGATACATAAATGATATCCTTTCACAGTATGCATTTCAGAGCCGTGTATGTGCCATTATAGCCATTATATGCCCTATATTTCCTGGCACCCAAACGTGAAAGCAATCTTACTATAGTAAAGTCCTTGACTATCGCATCTTCAATCCTGTGCCCTGTACTGGATCCCAATGTTGAACCTGTATTTTCAGGTCTGGGAACCCCCCAGACCTCCATTCAGGGGAAACAAAATATCTGCCAAATCTCCGGTCAATAGGACACAGAACCTTCCTCAATTTACCCATTGTTGTAATCTATGAAAAATTATAGTGTAATGTCCAATGAGTAAATGACTATAAAAGGCAAAACCAGACAGCTGGTTATTTTGTTAAAAGACATGGAGACAAGGAGGCCTTTACAATGAATATTGCTTGTCATAAACCAGCCTAACTGATCTGCATCAAATTGAAGAAATTCAGAAAATCATTGAGGTGCTGTAAAGCACATATAATCTGATCTTGGTAAAAAAAACTGCTAAATGCCTTTCAGGTCCAAAAAACAATGGTTAGGGATGAAATATATGCCTTTAGAAAGAAGAGGTAAAAATATAAGGTGATACATCATTTCTTTGGGTGCTGTTTGTTGGAATATGGTGATAATGTTGTGTTCGACTGTGCAGATAATGTGACATCTTCCCTAACACCTAGTAGTTGCAGTATTCCATTGCTTTGCCTCACTACATTTGTCTTTTCCTACAGTGCTCTCCCTAATATATACCGGCAATTAAGCATCTATTTTATGTCAACGTAATGGACTGTTAAGTGACCTCTACATTACCCTCATCACACTGTCATGTAAATTACTTGGCCATTTACTGCCAAAGTGAACTAGTAGTAAACTGATGCATTCATCACCATGTTTGCTGGTACTACAATATATGGTAGAAATGTTTATACCATTTAAAACTGTAGGAACATTGAGAAAAGATTTAGAAATACAAATATGTATGTCACTGCAATACATAATATTTGTATGTATTTATACAAGACTAACATTTTGTTCAAGGATATGTGGTCATACAACCATTTGAGCCCTGTTCCCAGACTTATAAGTGCGTTTCCATTATATACATTTTCACATGGCAGTGCTTATTACATATTATTATATTACATATATATATCACAGTTACAATAACATTCAAAAAGTGTCTCCATACTTAATATGAATTATATATGCAAAAGCATTGTAACTTAAAACTAATGTGCATACAGTTTTTGTGATAAATAATGTAGTATCTTAACATACAAGTCTATCTTAAGCTTACCAGACACTAAAATCACTAAGCTTACCAGTGATATGTTTTATATATACTGTATGTTACCCCTCTTAAATTCTATGTCCCAGACTGACCTGGTGCTGAGGTATGGGCCTGAGTCCTTTGCTGCTACTAAATATGCCACACATGGCCTTCGGTTAGACGGAGGGAAATAAGTACAGTACAAAGCGTGTGTGGTACAATTGCTTTGATATAATTGTTACCCAGTCTTAATAACCTTGTGATCCTCAGCAAAGGATCACTATAGACATCATACAACATATATATATATATATTTTATTACTTAACAATAATGCTGCCCAGGTATGTTTCAGTGTCAGTTAAAAGATGGCCATCCAATCTTGGATATATGGACCTATATAAATGGTGCTGGCACACCGTTGGAGCTCTTAATGCACCAACATGTAGCAGGCCTGTACTTCACAAAGGTGCTTTGGTACCACTTTTAACTGCAACTGTTGAGGGTCCCTTCCGACAGAGACAGACACTTCTTGCATTCACAGCAAACTCATTGAAACATAATTTGCTCTTTTTTTTAATCTCTATTTTATTCTAGGGATGCACCGGTTCCCAAAATATTTAACTTTTAAAAATCCCAGTAGAATAAACAAGATGGTCATTAAGGTCACCACTAGTCAGTTGGGACTTCATCTACCGACATTACGGCTTTCTATTAGCCATCATACGGACTCTGGCGCCCATATTGTTATCCTAGAGCAGTGTTTCCCAACTCCAGAACCCAGGGAACCCCAACAGGTCAGATGTTAAGGATATCCCTGCTCCAGCACAGGTGGGTCAATCAGCGGCACAGTCATTTTGACTGAGCCACCTGTGCTGGAGCAGGGATATCCTTAAGACCTGACCTTTTGGGGTTCCCTGAGGTCTGGAGTTGGGAAACACTGTCCTAGAGTATTGTTGTATTGAGAGTTTTACTCGAAGTTTAAAAAAAAGTGCAGATTAAAGTATTTGGGGCATGGTACTATGTATTAGGATGGAAGAAAAAAAGACAGTAGTAAGCATTTAATGCAATAGTAATTAAATCTATATTTACATGAGGCTGTTTACATGCCTGATTGTCTATTCTTCTGCTTTTAATCTGTAATGCCATAAAATTCAACTATGTGAAGTACTGTAGTAAAGTAACCAAATGCCATCTGTCAACCATAAAACCGTAGTTTAAGGGAACATCTTATCACTGGTACACCAAGATTCAACTTACACTTTGTGCTTTCACTGATAAACATATAGGGATAAAGCATATAAATTACACACACACCATATGAGAATTACTATGGTCAAATATCCAAATATTTAACAAGACACTGGCTGCCCTGTGTTTGTAACACAGAGTTTTTATCAGCACTGTCAGTACTTTAACACCATCTTATACTATATTAGTGAAAGCACTGTATGTTTGCCTGCCTGCATGCATGCCTGCCTGCCTGCCTGCCTGGATGTCCGGTGTCCCTAGGGGAAATCTCATTGGTCCCTTGGGCCGCCCCCGCACACCTCTCATTGGCCTGAGGCGGAGTGACGGGCCAAAGGGGACACACACACACACACCTCTCTGTCCTCTCCCCCCCCCCATCACACACACCTCCCTCTCCACTCACCTCCCTCCACCTCCCGCTCCACTCACCTCCCTCCCGCTCAACTCCCTCCACCTCCCGCTCCATTCACCTCCCTCTCCATTCACCTCCCTCTCCATTCACCTCCCTCCCGCTCAACTCCCTCCCCGGCACAGGGACAGGCAGTGGGCAGGGCAGCCTGCCGCTGCCTCCACTCACCTCCCGCTCCCTCCACCCACCTCCCGCTCCCTCCACTCACCTATCCTCACCTCCCGCTCACCTCCCTGGCGCGGGGCCAGGGCAGCCTACCGCTGCCACGCGGCACCTAACCTCCCTCCCGCTCAACTCCCTCCCCGGCGCGGGGACAGGCAGTGGGCAGGGCAGCCTGCCGCTGCCTCCACTCACCTCCCGCTGCCTCCACTCACCTCCCGCTCCCTCCACTCACCTCCCGCTCCCTCCACCCACCTCCCGCTCCCTCCACCCACCTCCCGCTCCCTCCACTCACCTCCCACTCACCTCCCCTCACCTCCCGCTCACCTCCCTGGCGCGGGGACCTCCCGCTCCCTCCACTCACCTCCCGCTCCCTCCACCCACCTCCCGCTCCCTCCACCCACCTCCCGCTCCCTCCACTCACCTCCCGCTCACCTCCCCTCACCTCCCGCTCACCTCCCTGGCGCGGGGACAGGCATTGGCCAGGGCAGCCTACCGCTGCCACGCGGCACCTAAGATGGCGGCGGAAGGAAGGACCCCTTCCTCCCTCGCGGACTAACTAACATGGCGGCGGCCAGAAGGAGAGGTGAGTGTGTGTGAGTGTGTGAGTGAGTGAGTGAGTGTGTGTCTGTGTCTATGTGTGTGTGTGTCACAGCGTGACAGTGTGTGTGTGGGACACTGTGTGTGTGTCTGTGTGCGTCTGTTACACTGTGTCTCAGACACTGTAGAGTGGGGACCGGAGCTACACATGGGGGGTGGGGGGGGGGGGGGGTCAGGAGCGGAGAAAGATACAGGGGGAGTGGAGAGGAGGGACCCGTCAATTTAAACCAAACCAACCCCCCTCCTGTCCACTGCCCCCCCTCCTGTCCACTGCCCCCCCCTCCTGTCCACTGCCCCCCCCCTCCTGTCCACTGTCACCCCCCTCCTGTCCACTGTCACCCCCCTCCTGTCCACTCTCCCCCCCCTCCTGTCCACTCTCCCCCCCTCCTGGCCACTGTCACCCCCCCCTCCTGTCCACTGTCACCCCCCCGTCCACTCTCCCCCCCCATCCACTCTCCCCCCCCCGTCCACTCTCCCCCCCCCCGTCCACTCTCCCCCCCCCCGTCCACTCTCCCCCCCCCCCGTCCACTCCCCCCCCGTCCACTCTCCCCCCCCCCGTCCACTCTCCCCCCCCCGTCCACTCTCCCCCCCGTCCACTCTCCCCCCCCCGTCCACTCTCCCCCCCCCGTCCACTCTCCCCCCCCTCCTGTCCACTCTCCCCCCCCTCCTGTCCACTCACTCTCCCCCCTGTCCACTCTCCCCCCCTCCTGTCCACTCTCCCTCCCTCCCATCCCCTCCAAATAGTCACCTATTGTTCCACCATTTATAAATAATACTACCTATTACGCATTTACATCCCGGGCAACGCCGGGTCTCTCAGCTAGTAAGGTATAATAATAAATAATAACTTTATTTCATGTAGCCCTTTCTCTCAATGGGACTCACAATTACAGGACAGTGCTCAGTACGCAGCACATAGGATGTTTACAGACACAATCCTTGCCTGTAAGTATAGTTTACAGTCTATATTTTGGTGCCTGAGGCACAAGGAGATACAATGACTTGCCCAAGGTCACAACGAGCTGACACCAGGAATTGAGTCAGGTATCCCCTGCATCAAACCCTGTGCCATTGTTTGCAGTCAGTGTCTTTACTCGCTGAGTCACTCCTTCACGTCTATAGAAGAAACAGAGACAAGAAAAGTAGAAGGGAGTACAGGAGCTCTGCCACTTAATCATCGAGTACAATAGAAAAGAAGAGGTGTAAAATTGTAGTATTATTACGTAACATTATCAAAATACAGCATCAATGTCAAAATTACAATAGAGATTGCAGGCTGGCATTAGAATTGGTATGATTGACCTCAAGGCTTAAGCCCGGAGTGAAATAAAAATCAGATTATTAACCATCCCTAAGTAGAGAAATGTAGGAGACCAAACTTCATCTGTCAGTGTTTCCAAAGGATTTAGGTTTACAGTGACAAATATTGAGTATTTTAAAGGACTGAGTGACTAAAAAAAAAGAATGGGCTTATTATAAGACACGTAGACAGCAATAGCTGTTGACAATGGTTTTAATAAAGTATTAAGGCATCGTTAACATTAGCTTACTGTAACCTATGGAGGAAGTAAAGGATATAAAACAAAGAGGAGCTGTTTATGAAATAAACACTGCACATTTGTAGAGTAAATTTTAGTCATGAGTTCTAAGAGAAGTTGTTCATAACCCTAAAGGTGCACATAGGCCCATATTTACTAAGTGGTGCTCTGCCATAAGATAGCTTCTGGTGCTGGAATAGCACCGCTTATTAAATACGGCCATGGTGCTTTTTGTTTCTATCAAAAAAGCACCAACATCATTGTAGGTCTAACACAAAAAATGATAGTCTGATTTTTTTTTTACTGATAGAGTTAAAAATGAGTTCATTTTTTAGAGTTAAAAATGTTAAATAGCTTTTATGAATCTATTAAATTATGATGTATTAATATTTTATAAGGACAATACTCTCTTTCTTCCATCATCATTTGGAAATATGCTGGAGAGAATTTTCCTCGTGAAATATTAACAAGCCATCCTTCATTGTGCCACTATTGTGTCTACGCCTGTCACGTATTCAGAATGAAGTCTCACTCTGGTTTCAGGCAGTACTTTTACATTAAAATGCCATTGCTTGGGCCAAACGCCTTACATTGGACCCAGTCAGGTCACAGGTCATTAACACCTATCAAAAATGAGAACAAAATAAAAAGGACTAACATGATCTAGCGTATATGTCTTCATACATTTTATTTAAGATGCTTTTTGTAACCTATTGTGTTATATTCCATGTTTCCTGCAGGTTTTAGGGAAGAAGCCTCAACTGCCTGAGGGGGATGACAGTGACGACATTGCTGACGTTACAAATAGGAAAATGGCAAAATTGTACATGGTAAGGTGATTATGCTGTAAGTTTAATTATGTAGGAAAACTATTATATTACCGACAAGTTAGTCTTCGGTACCAAAAATGGTTTATTTTCTGCTTCTACTGTGCAGTATTAATGCATCATTTAAATGCTAAACGTATCAAAACACTATATATGGCAGACATTTATAAAAAAAATCTTCAGTTTTTATAAAGCTTTATCAAATTAAAAACCACACAAGGCATTTTTTTTTAGCAACAATGATCCAAAGATGGCGGGCACACACCAATTTAAAAAAAATGCTGGTTGAAAACACTGTAGTAGGTGCTCGAGCAGGGGAATGAGAATCCAAGCAAAATAACACTTTAGACTTCAATAGGAGACAGGATCCTGCGGCACTCAAAAGTTACACTAACAGTCAACGAGACATTTTAAGTCCTTTTATTGTTGCAGACACGGTGCATCTATGGTGCATGGCTCTTCCATTGTTTTAGCAAAGCCGCAAAGTGTGTACTGTAGTATCAGCTGCAGTCCATAGTGTCTTCAAGTGGCTGAAAGTTTTTCATTGCTTTGACATGTAGGCAGCGAGGTAGAAGTGTCTTGTTACCTACCTGCATTACCAAGGACTGTCCATCCTTTGATGTAACTTCTCTGGTTAACAAAAGGAGGGGAGCCTGGTATACATACTGGAGAGGTCGTGTTTAATGCATTTGGTGCCAGCAGCGCATTGCAGAGTAGTGAAGGGGCAGAGTAATGCACGGTTGGTCCCTACATCATTGAAGTAGTTGAGAAGAGGTGGGCCACAAATAATGGAGCAATGAATTGCAGAGGCTGTGGAGGAAATGTATTAAGTCGTGCAAACTGGATTATTGCTCCAAAACCAGCATAAATGCTGTAATTTTAACACTTCGGGAGTCTGCTTCAATTTATCAAGCTGCATCGCTCCATTTGTTTGCCCCAGTTTGCTCCATGAGCGTTTTGGAGAGTGTTTAAAGAATGAAGCAGTGAAGGAGAGAGTCAGCATAACATTATAATGTACCAAAACATTGCGCCTCTAACTGGCGCAGTTTTCCTCATTGTTCTCGCTAAATACAAAGTTCAGGTTAGCCTCTGCTCCAGAAGAGATCTGCTCCAAATGTAAGAAGCAAGATTGAAAAGATTCATACATATGGCGACGGTCGCTAATTGACGCAAATGCAAATATTTGCTTCCTGTTTTGAAGCAAATTGCAGCATTTTGATATACACAATATATCTCCTTGTACCTTTTAATCACGTGTGAGCACCTTTATAAGAAACGGAAATACAGGGCTTTAACTATATATTTGTTTAAACTCTGTTGCCCAAGGACACACTGAACTGGGACAGGACCTAGTACAAGAGTCTGCAACGTCTGGAGCTTGTAGGTTAACATCAAATCCACTTATTATTCCCCTAGTAGACTGGAAATGTGTAAAATGCAACAGTTGGCAACCACTTTGTTTTAGTAAGGATCACATGTGAATTTAATGACGTGTGAAGATAAAATAGATTTCTAGATACAATCTAGTAAGATTTGAGCCAGATTCTAAAATTGAACGTGACAAAGAAATACAGTTGGGAAGATATTAGTTGTAAACAAAATTACATCTGGACATAGTTATCTTTTTGTTCCAGCACTACGAGGACACGAAATTATGCAAACCTATAAAAATGTAGTAACATTGCCAAACATATTGTGCAAAACCACAAAGCGGTGTAATTGTACAAAAGCTGAAATTAAAATGAAGCAATACTATAGAACTATATTGTTTGTATGTTGAAGGAAACAATGTTAAAAGTTTTGGTTTACTAACAAAGCAGGTTTTGCCTTACATCTGGGAAACCTAATCATCAAAAATACAACAGTGGAATTGTAGCATTCAAAAAGGCCAAGTATTATTAATGAGCCACAAGCCTTGCATTAAATATGCTATAAAAAAGGTAAGAAAAAGAAAATGTAAAAAAATCATGTGACAAGCAATGAATGTCCCTTTGCGGTTTATCTCCTTTCTGGGGTCTTCACATAGCCCCTATAAGATCAGAACCCAAATCAACCACATCATATACAGTTTAGGAGTGCTACTAGGATTTTTACCTCATGTATAGAACAAAAGACAAAAAGGCCTTGTGCTACATCCAATTTGACAAATTAAACAGTTAAATGCTTATCTGTTTATCTTCTCATAAGCAAGTGTAATTTATTTCAATTCTTTGGCCAAAGTATTATAAGCCTAAAAACATGTCACGGTCTGGACCATCTGCAGGTGCTTACACTAATATACCTGAAAAAAAGATCTCATAACCTCGTCAGATTATCATTCAGCAAAAGTGAAAATACATTCATTTGAAAAGGCTTCACACTTGATCATAGGACAATTTTGAACACGATATAAACAAATTGATGGAGAGAACCTTGAGGGAGGGCAGAGGTGGGAATAGACCACAGTGAGTAGAGGTTGGGATCCCTGGTGCGGTATTCAGTATGCCCTAACAAACTGAGATGAACAAAATGAACAGCCAATCATAGGAATCGATGATGAGAGGTCGTTGCCATGGAGACAATAATCTGAAAATAATTATACGTATTAAAATGTGTAGAGGCAAAGTCTAACATCCATTCAATAATACCAACACCTTGTTCCAGACTTCCCTGGTCCCTGGATGTGATGAAATACAACCATAGTGGATCCTTTATCTCTGACCCTCCCCTGAATGTCATGAGGGAGGGCATACATTGTAAAAATATTGATTAGATGATAGGGAGAGGTACAAGGACTAGATCTAAAAAAAAGCAGCTTAGATCAAATTCCTTGGTCATTCAAAGCAGAATCATTGTGTTGGGCCTTTTTATCCAATCAGCCTCACGTTGAAGCAACATTCTAAGTCTATTAACCTCTCCTCCATGTTCTTTCAAGTCCATCAATCACCTGAAACCTGAGCTGACTGGCATTATGGGCCTCAGAAATGGCCATCTTAGGCTTTGGTCCCGCTGCGTCCGGCGGCGCACGCAGCTGCACGGCAGCAGGCCACCAGCCTTTTCCGATTCACCCCCTCTGCTCCGACCCCCCCCGCTCCGATTTCCCGTGTGTGTGCCTGTGTGCATTTGCAGGGCTGCGGGGCTCAGGAGCTGCGGGGCTGAGGGGCTCGCCCCCTCACGTCATGGCCAGGTCTTAAGGACATCCCAGGTCCAGCACAGGTGGGTCAATCAGCGGCACAGTCATTTTGACTGAGCCACCTGTGCTGGAGCAGGGATATCCTTAAGACCTGACCTGTTGTGGTTCCCTGAGTTGGGAAACACTGTCCTAGAGTATTGTTGTATTGAGAGTTTTACTCGAAGTTAAAAAAAAAAAGAAGCAGATTTAAGTATTTGGGGCATGGTACTATGTATTAGGATGGAAGAAAAAAAGACAGTAGTAAGCATTTAATGCAATAGTAATTAAATCTATATTTACATGAGGCTGTTTACATGCCTGATTGTCTATTCTACTGCTTTTAATCTGTAATGCCATAAAATTCAACTATGTGAAGTACTGTAGTAAAGTAACAAAATGCCATCTGTCAACCATAGAACCGTAGTTTAAGGGAACATCTTATCACTGGTACACAATGATTCAACATACACTTTGTGCTTTCACTGATAAACATATAGGGATAAAGCATATAAATTACACACACACACCATATGAGAATTACTATGGTCAAATGTCCAAATATTGAACAAGACACTGGCTGCCCTGTGTTAGTAACAGAGTTTTTATCAGCACTGTCAGTACTTTAACACCATAAGGTATAATAATAAATAATAACTATTTCATGTAGCGCTTTTCTCTCAATGTGTTGGGCCTTTTTATCCAATCAGCCTCACGTTGAAGCAACATTCTAAGTCTATTAACCTCTCCTCCATGTTCTTTCAAGTCCATCACTCACCTGAAACCTGAGCTGACTGGCATTATGGGCCTCAGAAATGGCCATCTTAGGCTTTAGTCCCGCTGCGTCCGGCGGCGCGCGCGGCTGCACGGCAGCAGCCCACCAGCCCTTTCCTCCAGTCTGGAGGTCCCCAGTGGCTTCTTCAGGCGTGTCTGACTGCATGCTGTGACGCGTCAGCCAGCCGGAGCTACAAGGAGCTTGTGGTTTCGGCGAGTGCAGAGTCATGTGGCATGCAAGGGAACCAATCACGGATTGGATCTCAGCAGCCAATCCGATTCCCCCCTCTCTGCTCCGATCCCCCCGTTCCGATTCACCCCCTCTGCTCCGATCCCCCTCATTCCGGTTCACCCCCTCTGCTCCGATCCCCCCAGTTCCGATTCACCCCCCTCTGCTCCGATCCCCCCCCTTGCTCCGATTTCCCGTGTGTGTGCCTGTGTGCATTTGTGGGTCTGCGGGGCTGCGGGGCTGCGGGGCTGAGGGGCTCGACCCCTCACGTTATGGCTTCGCCCCCCCCACCCGCTTTGGCCACGCCCACCAACCCCGCGCTGGAAAAATTTCACTGTAGACCGCATATCGCGGGCATGTGAAGAGGGGCCTTAGCCTTATGCTGTTCAATCCTATCCTTAACCTTTCGAATGGTCTCAACACGTACCCTAACCCACACAGACTTTTAATTACATACACGACAAATTCGGAAAGAAAGGTATAATGATTTTTTATTTGTGGATGAGTGAAGAAATCCCCTTCTTGATTGCTATTGCACTGTGCATAACTGCCGCATCCACGTGGTACTCAGTCTCTGATCTCTTATGGTATGTGTCCACGAATAATAGTAAAAGCCTTTCTGTGTGTTATATTACTGTAGCTGAACTCCTCTGTGGATTGAAGTACACTGTGCAGACCATAGGTCTCCAGGATCATCAGAGATGACCACATGGAACTTAGTGAGATATTCCAATTTATATGGACTTGATTCAAATACTTCTTACACCATTACTGCAAGCTTAAAAACTTAGAGAATCCTTGGATTGCATTTTTTGGCAACTTTATAGGAGAATTATCTGTCACATGGATTATGGAACGTCTTTCCAGAGTTTAGTAAAATACCAGTGTATCATTGGAGACCCCAGAAGGGGGTCAGACCACAGAGGGACATTCATTGTGTGCACATTAGAATTTACTTTATTTTTTTATTACCTACTTTATAGCATATTTTGTGTGAGGCTTCTGGCCCATTGATTTAATTCTACTTTGAGTGCTATATTCCCTTTGTTGTATTTTTGTTATTTATACAGGCAGACCTCGGTTATCCAACACAATGCGTTACTCAAAATGGCGTTGGATAGCGAAACGTCTTAAAGCGAAACACGTGTTCCCATAGGAACACTGTTTAAATGAAAGGTTCCGTTCCTGAAGGCATTTTTAACACTTAAATTCACCAAATATTTTATGCAGGCAATAAGATACGCAGCACACACATAAATTATATAGTGTGTGTATACTGTATTATATGTATAATATAACATAAAATATAATATATTATATAGTATAATATAATATTATATTATATAATATATATATTATATACACATAAACAACTTTGCAAAGCGTTGTAAGGACGTTGGATAAGCCGTTTTGGCGTTGTAAAAATGAACATAGGTATGCATTGCATAGCGTTGGATAAGCCATTCGTTGTAAAGCGAAGCGTTGTAAAACGAGGACTGCCTGTATATATTTGGCTCATTGGGGAATATGGGCAGGGAATACAAAACCGTTTTTCTTATGAGCACCTTGGTTATAAGATAATGGGAAAGTGCTGTACTCGGGGACTCCAGTTTCTTACATTGTTCTTATATCAATTAGAGATTTCAATCTATTTACATTTTTCCTGTGAAAGTCAAGTGTTGATTTATCAAGAATTTACTGCATTTTTATTATAATAGTCGGAGCCAGCGCTAACTGAAGGTTCACTACAAGAAAGCGAAAATTGTCAAACCAGCTCCTATACTGGAGCTGTAGTAATTTAAAGACTATAGGATGAACCTGAGGTATATGTGTCATAAAATATAGAAGTGCATCTCAAAGTAAGAAAGTGTGATTGCTTGGATATTTATCTCCTAATTACTAGAAACAGATTGCATTACAGTCTCAAGCAGGGATCAAGAGCATATTCAGAGAGGTCCAAAGGAGGACTGTTGATGTATTAATAAAAGCTGTTTGTGTCCCAATGTACATTTTCTGCCAGTGCCTGGAGCCCGACTGTTGCTACCTGCTACCATACTAGAGCACCCAGGCAAGTTATACAAATATTGTCAGTGCCACTGCTATATATGATGTACCATGCATCCTTCCAGAAGTGGCAAAGGCAATAAAATCCATTTAGAATAAAAAGGCCCCTGTTAATATGGAATTTTAACTGAAATCTTAAAAGAAGATGGGGAAGAAATAGAGAAAATCCGTGCAAAACTCTTCAGATGCTACTTGAAGAACAGGACAATTCAAGAACAATAAATTGATACTGTAGTTATCCTCATCCCTTAAAAATGAGACAAGGAAGACCTCAAGAACAACAAACCAGTCAGTCTCATTCCAACCACTTACAAGATTTTTATGAAGATACTCACTAATTGGCTAACAGACCATGGACATTGCCCAGCTTAGGCTACGGACCCAGTGTTGGCTGCTGCACACGGGCCTGGCGTCCTGGCAGCTCGTGCACAGCTTAAAGCCACGGTCTGTAGGGAGCGATGGGAGGCGCGGGGACATGGCCAAAATGGGGGGTGGGCGGGGGCATCCCTCTGTTTTCAGAGCTTCGGCTTGGAATCGATAAGCAACACTCCTTATACAAGGCTCCCTGCAGGGGCTGCACAAAGAAGGTGAGGACCCTCCATTCTCACTGTTATTGGACCTCTCTCAGCTTGGCAGCCAAATCCTCCTTTGCAAAACATGGGTATGTTTCTCCCTCCCCCCGCTTCCATTGTCTCCACGCATACCACTGGACCCTGTAGCCACACGGGAAGACAAAATTCTTGTCTTCCCTGGTGGCTGACGCGCCATCACGCTTCATGAGTCAAGACAACAGAACCCACTGGGGCCTGCCTGATTGAGGTGAGTGTCTGGTGTGCGGCGCTCAGGAACTCAACCTTAGAGATCAAGTGAGACTTCACAGTGTATACAAAACAATGGACCATATCCAAGTTGTACAAGAAGTGATATACCGAAGTAATGAATATGATCTACAACTCAATTTAGTTTCATAGATTGTGAAAAAACATTTGAATTGGTCCACAACTCAGTAGTTTTAAAGGTATTAAGAAGAAAAAGTATTAAATACGTGTATATTGATATTACATAGAACATTTTTGAGAATGCCACATCAACCACTAGACTACATGAAGATACAAGCAAGATGAGGATTAGCAAGGGAGTGTGACTGGGAGACATGTCACCAAAACTTCACAGCAACCCTTGTGGATTGTTTAATACATTGAATTGGGAAGAAAAGGGAATCAATATCACCTGGGAATACTTAAGTCACGTATGATTTGCAGATGACGTTATTTTTACCAGAAATCCAGAATACCCCAGCAACAAATTAGAACTCACCGAAATAAGAAGGTGGCACCGTATGCATTACAGCAAGACCAAACGGATGTTCAACAAATGTATCAGCTCCAAAAAGATCAAAATAAATGGACAAGAACTACTGTAGATGAAGTAAAAGACTATGTCTGCCTTGGCCAGGAAGTATCAGTGGATAAGAACTTTTTGAATGAAACCAATAGGAGAAAAAAGATGGGGATGTGCATTTGGAAGAAACAAGACAATCTTCCAATCTGCAACTGTGCCTCAACAGGAAAGTGCCTTGCCAGTGCATACTACGTGTGCTCACACATGGATGTGTAACTTGGACCCTAAATGCAAAGACAAAATCAGAAACTTCAGAAAACTCAAAGAAGTATGGAGAGATGTATGTTGGATAATACATAAAGAGACATGAAAATAGATTAATGGGTTTCAAAAACATACAAAAGTCTGTGAGATCATCACGAGGGTGAAGAAAGTACGTCAGTGGATGGTAAGTATCATAAGAAGAAATTACCATCCTGGGACAAAGATAGTACTCGATTGGATTCCAAGAGATATCAAAAGACAAAGACGAAAAGTAAGATGGGAAGATACAATCTGAAAGTTTGCTGGAGCAATGTGTAGAAGAGAAGTTTGCAACCAAAGTACCTGGAAGATCATTGGGGAAGCCTTCATCCAATAGTGAATCAATGAGGACTGAAGATGATTTTATATATATATATATAATGTTAGGAAATTTGTTTGAGCAACATGAAGAACATGAACATGAAGAAGTGAGGTGTATAATAGCAGACGTGGAAAATCACTGAGGAAGTCTTCATCCAACAGTGGATTGACAAAGGCGGAAGATAACCTATATGGTTTTTTTTAGACTTGTCCAGCTAAGGTACTTCCTGATCATTATTAACAAGCGTCATCCAAACCCGGTTGTAGTTTTTATCTCCAGCGAAAAAGCTATTGTGATAAGGTATTGTGATATAAGTTATTGTCTACAATCGGTCATGAAACTCATGATCAGGTCCAACTTTCTTTCAACTCAGTCCAACTTACATTCTAAATACGTGATATTCTGAGAACAGTTTCTGCATTGTGTGCCATCTGTTAAAATCACTATGTAAATACTTGTACATATCACCAATTTTTTTTAAGTAAAAATGTTAACCACAAGTGTTATGAATGTCTAATATAGTAAAGGTATAGTCATATGATCTTGTTTCAAAGATAATTTCACATCACAAATCTCCTTTATTTTCCTTTCACATACTTTTTTTGTGACATTGACAAGCAATTCTCTATACCAGTGTTTCCCAACTCCAGTCCTCAGGGAACCCCAACAGGTCAGGTCTTAAGGATATCCCTGCTCCTGCACAGGTGGGTCAATCAGCGGCTCAGTCATTTTGACTGAGCCACCTGTGCTTGAGCAGGGATATCCTTAAGACCTGTCCTGTTGGGGTTTCCTGAGGACTGGAGTTGGGAAACACTGCACTATACTATATTACAGCATTTTTGGTTTAATATGTATGAAGGTAATACAAGCTTAAGTGCTCTCTCTTTATTTGAGCTCCCATATACAAATGGAACTGCGCCTTTTAATCGAGACAAGGAAATGCAAACAAAGCTATTAGCTCAATATGTACCCTCGCATTAGGCATAAGAAATCCTTGCCTAAAAGCAGTCATAAAAGCAGTCATATCAAATAACTCCTTCTGCATTTCTCGTTTATACAGAAAAGGAATATGCCAGCATCTGATTATCTTTTTTTCTGATGAAATACTAGGAGACTTCTCAGGAAGTATACAAGCTATTAACAACAACATTTTTTTGTTAAAGTACAGGCAGTTTAACACAGCTTCAAAAAACACACTTACTGTATGTACAGAGAATCTATGTACCTCCGCCCACAATGTTTAACTATCTCTGAAAAGTACTTAATGCCCTAAAGCATCAGTGCTACTTATTTCCCTATTCATACAAGGGGCCATGCAAAGTAGCTTCGCATGTGCCAAATTGTGGAAATAACTATTCATTGCTGGGAGGTGCATTACAACTCATGCCATCATTAGGTCTCTCAAGTGATTCATTTCTACTTGAAACAGGCAATCAATACAGAGTAATACTGTATTTCTAAACAGAATATTATGCAGAATGTACTGTATCATGAACATCCGACGTATTTTAGAAACCCAACAATAAACAGTTGGTGATGTGTTGAAACCACTTCATATCCTGTGTCCAACGGTCATATTGAAAATGTGGGATTTAAAATTTTGAAGAATGCATAAATAGAGAGACAATATGTGTAACCATTTGTGTTCTAGGTGTCAGATGCCAGCGGTTCCATGAAGGTCTCGGTAGTTGCAGAGGAAAACCCCTTCTCCAAAGGCATGCTTCTGTCTGAGGAGTGCTTTATTCTGGATCACTCGGCTGACAAAAAGATCTTTGTTTGGAAAGGTCAGACTTCCTTTGCCTGTTTACTTAATTGTTGCTCCATGTGTTACAAACAAAGAATCTAGTGTAAATATACAAAATGTGCTAGTGTTATGAAGTTGCAATGGGATTAAAAGAGCAGCCCCACTAATCCAATGTAAACAAATGCTTTGTAACAGCAATTATCATTGCATTTTCCAATTCATCCTTAACAAAAGCAGTATTTGTTGCATGATATTTATTGTCCTCTTGCAGTCTTCTTAATCTGAACCTAAGCATACCTGTTGAGTGAGTTGACATTGACTTGGGATAGACCAAATTGGTTGCCGGCTACAGTAAATGACAATCTCCACATGTGCACTTGCAATGTGCTGGGTTATATTAAATAATTCTATGGGCTTATGTAATAAGGCAATTTTGGAGCAAAATATTCCCAAAAAGCGTTTTTTCCCCCCATTGTGCTTCCATAGTAGTCAAAGTATCAAACACTTTGGCCCAGTTTTTGCCCCGTGTTTATTGGCTTGCTATTTGGGGTTGTGTCAGAAGGAGGAGTTAGGGTTGATTTACATGATGCACAAATTGCGCACCTGCATGAAAAACTCAGCAAAATTTAAGGCGGTGTAACTTTGACCTCAGACAATCTGCACCAGATGTAAGAAACTGCTTTTGCATTTCACAGCTGTGCTATGAAAAAAATGGTGCAGTACGCCAAAACACACTTTCTCTGCTCCAACGTTGTCTTAATACATTATTTTGTAATTGGATATATAAATTTCAAGATATAAACTAGGTCTGAAAGGGTTAAAGAGACAGGAATTCTTAAAATAACATATGTATGGGGGAAAAGCGATTGAAAATTGAGAACGGCTGAGAGTTTTTGCTTTCTTTCATCTCTAATATATGCAGGATCGCACACTTAAAAAACCTTTCATTTATCAATGTAATTGCATCTCTTATAAAGGTTCAATGGGGATATGTATTAAGTGTTGCAAACTGGAGAATTGCTAAAGAAACGACGGTGCTTCATTATCATTCTGTGTCATTTCGCACTAACATTGAAGATGCTTTGTTCCACTTTTGCTCAACATATACCAGTGAGCGCTTTTGGGAGTGGTTATTAGAAGAGTTAGTGCAAATGTCCTCATCTATGACTGGTTTATGTTTCCTTTCTCTTTGTATCAAATACATCTGCCAGGACTGAGGTACTGTTAACCTGTGCTCATAAGTGATTTCAAAGGCAAGAAACAAAATGAACAAACTTAATACACACTTAGGCCTCAGACATGGTGCCGCAGACCATGCGGACGTGAGCGAACAGACTGCCTTAAAGCAGTGTTCGCATCCATGCGGCGTGCGGGCTTGACAAATCAGTTAAACTTATTTCACAGCGCGAAAGACAGGTCACGTGAGCGGTTCGCCCAATGAGAGCGAACCAGCTCCGTGACGTCACTAGGAACGCCCCCAGGAACGTCCCTCATGCCGCGTGTAGCATGGCCAGGGAAAGCCCCCGCTTTCCCTCAGCATCCGCGCGCCTCTGCACGGGAGAAGCCACCATGGCCCCAGCATAAGAAGAACGATTCCTGCGCTCCTACCAATTAGGCTAAAATAATAAAATAGTGATCTAATGAATAAGGGTTATTTAGTTAAACCCTTTGGGCAAAGCGTTATAAGCCTGCAGCCAACGTCAAGGTACCTACACTGAATGTATGTCATTATTGTCCAATTGACTGGTAAAAAATGTGAGAGAGCCCACAGGCACAAATTATTGCTGATTCATTTTTTTGGCTTTGTGTTTCAGTTTATTGCAACATCTAGATCAGTTGTGGGCAACATAATATACCTTAAGGGCCACATGTGCATAACCCATAACTCCTCCTATTGCCACATATAACCGCTCCCTATAACTCCTCTTATTACGCCGTGTAATTTCTCCCTATAACTCTTATTTCCTCATACAACCGCTCTGCATAACATCTCTCTCACTGTTGCTCTCTGTGTGATCAAGCTCTCTCCCCTTCTTGTTCTGTGCTGATCTCTCTCTCCCTCTCTCTGTGCCGATCTCTGTCACTCTGTGTCCCCCCTGTCCTCTCTCTATCCCACTTTGACAGACCTTTTTTTTTTTTATATAAAAAAATCAATCAGCTACATTTACACTATTAAATGTGCCACCTCCATTAGTTCACTTTGGCCCCTTTAAGTCTATATGCAAGAGGCTGGTGTTTCCTTTGTTAATTACTCAAATCACAGATGTACCTCTACAGAATTACATTAGCAGGAAGGTTGTGTGACAAATCCCAGCTGCTGTTTATTTACAAGCATCCCCCACTACAAATGAACATATGGGGACATATAACTAAGTCACTGGACACTTTGGGGCAGAATAATGGTCTGCTGCTGCAATGTAAAAACGGGGTCAGAGAAAGGATATTGTTTTTGCAGTAAAGCTGCAATCTTTATTTTTGACATATTAATCACAATAGCTTTCTACCCCCAAAAATGTGTGGTTAATTGCATGTAATTTCCCAGAATCCCTAGTTGCAGTGGGAGCACTGTATGCTAATAGATAATGGTGAAGAGCAGGGTTGCAGACCTGTCTGAGACATGTGAATGTGCTCACAAGTTTTTATTTAACAAAAAAAATCAAACCGCTTACGGTAAAAAACAGTCTTGCATTAAAAATACTGGCAATATCCATACCAATCTGTTAAAGTAGCAATACTACATTCCTGCCTTGGTTTTTCCACATTCTTACCTAAATTGGCAAATCGTTTGGTGCTCCTGTTATATATCGTAAAAATCCTGCATGGTTCATCTCTGGGGACCTTTAAAAATAAGGGGGTCAATAGGCAGGATAGCTGCTTTAAATCTGAGGAGCTGGAAACATAGGAGTTTAGCAAATGAACATTACTTACATTATACATTTACCTGGCTGCTGTTCTGTGTTTGTTCAGACTATACAGGACTTTTGTAACTCTTTATTTTAATTGGCAGAGGTCCTATATTAAACTTGTATAATCCAGCTGGCCAAATCAAACATATTCGAACAAACAAACAAAAGATTCCCTCATGGATGCACTCGGATAGACCTAATGGAAATGATGAAGTATATTAAAATCAATTTAATCGATAATAAAATTGTAATTGTACAGAGGGGTGTGGTAAGAAGGTCCAAGACCACCCCCTAATGACATACCAAAGAAACTTCCACACAAGGTCAATAGGGAAGAGAACTAAGAGAATCACTATACACAATCACACGGTGTAAGGGCTACAATATATATGGATCAATTCCTGCAGAAAAAGTACTAGCATATATTGAAGCAGAACTATTATCTAAAAACACGGCAGTCTGTAACATTATAGGGCTGCCGACACTGAGTCTGGAGGAAATGAAATCCAAATAGCAAAAATTGAATACCAAGGAGCTGGCAGGAGTGAATTGCCAGGCTAGTCTGGTGTGATAGTGCAGATATATAGTCAGATATATAGTCATATATATCTACACTATCACACCAGACTAGCCTGGCAATTCACTCCTGCCAGCTCCTTGGTATTCAATTTTTGCTATTTGGATTTCATTTCCTCCAGACTCAGTATCGGCAGCCCTATAATGTTACAGACTGCCGTTTTTTTAGATAATAGTTCTGCTTCAATATATGCTAGTACTTTTTTCTGCAGGAATTGATCCATATATATTGTAGCCCTTACACCGTGTGATTGTGTATAGTGATTCTCTTAGTTCTCTTCCCTATTGACCTTGTGTGGAAGTTTCTATGGTATGTCATTAGGGGGTGGTCTTGGACCTTCTTACCACACCCCTCTGTACAATTACAATTTTATTATCGATTAAATTGATTTTAATATACTTCATCATTTCCATTAGGTCTATCCGAGTGCATCCATGAGGGAATCTTTTGTTTGTTTGTTCGATTATCCCTTTGCCCCTTTTTGCACCAGATATGATCTCTGATTATTTTCATATTACTTTACTGTATTTCAGCTGATGCGGGAGCTCTCCTCCCCCCCCCTCTCTCCCCCCCCCCTCTCTGCCCCCCCCTCTCTCCCCCCCCCCCTCTCTGCCCCCCCCTCTCTCCCCCCCCCCTCTCTCCCCCCCCCCCTCTCTCCCCCCCCCCTCTCTCCCCCCCCCCTCTCCCCCCCCGCTCTCTCCCTTTCCCTTTGTATTACAAATCAAACATATGCTGTATTTGTTAGGTCCAGTTGCTTTCTGATTGGTTCAGTTAAATACGAATAGAGCATTTGATCTGGTTATCGGAATTATTATTATTATTATTATTATTATTATTTTGTACTTGTATGATCGAAATCAGGGTTGGAAAACTCCAGTCCTCAAAGGCCTCAAATAGGTCAGGTTTACAGCATATCCCTGCTTTAGCTGACTGAGCCACTGATTGAGCCACCTTTGCTGAAGCAGGGATATCCTGAAAACCTGACCTGATGATGGCCCTTGAGGACTGGAGTTGCCCACCCCTGATCCAACTGCTGTGTGATTGGTTAATCATCTTTGTCTGTTTATTAAAGAAAAGAAGTCCAGAGATCTAGTACTCAGACTGACAGACTACAAGTCTGCCAGTTACAGTATAATAATACACTTTTTTTTAGGGAAGGATGCCAATGGGAATGAGAGAAAGGCTGCAATGAAGACAGCGGAAGAATTCATACAGCAAATGAATTACCCTGCGATCACCCAGGTATCACATTTTGAAAATCATACGTAGGCTAATTAAAGTAGCAATCCTGGCTGCTTGTTTTTTTGTTTCTGTTCTAGAGCCGGGGGTTGGAGTCGCCGCAGTGCTGAAACCATCTATTTTTAGCTCTGAGGACCCTCCAGTACTCCAAACACTGACAATTTTCAGTGCTTGTCTTCTCTTCCCAACCTGGGGAATTAAAATGGCCGCCAAAGCCGTGGATGATGTTGCAGTTTCCTATTGGATGTCTGTAGGCCCCATCTTTAACAAAACAAGCAAGTGCACCCTGGCAGCGAAAAACTACATGTATCTCTTAAGCTGAGGGGTTCCTGCAGCTGAAAATAGTGCCATTCAGCTAAAATGTCGAGATTGCTGCTTTAAAGGCAACGCCTGATATTAGTTATTTAAAACTTCCTTAGTTAACATGAATGAGTTTTTTCTTTATACCCAACAAGGAATTATAAAAACAAATGCAACATGGCGTACATGCTATATACCGTTCAGATACATCCATATTTAGTGCATTGTGAGCAGCAGTGGCTCTATGCACAATGTGCAGCCAATAAAAAATATCCATTGTGAGCACATTCACAAAGTAGAATTGCTTAAAATCTATAGATTAGATCATTGCATTGGTTTCCACCTTATTTTGGGTGCTGCTCACAGGCCAAGATGGGAAATTGTGCTGAGCATGAGCTAGATTAACGATGTATCTCTTAAAATTAAGTATTCATTTATGATCAATAGAGCAGATGTGGTGGGACAATTAGATTTTACACTGCAACAAAGCAGCAATCACACTGCCAAATATGCCCTTGCTTCTCTTTCATCTATAGCTGTGGGAGCAATTATTTGCCTGCAGTGCCACCTTGTGGCATACAATATTAAAACGTGCATTATTTAATAAGCAATAGCTTAGTTCTTATACTACAAAAAAAAAGCCTTTTTTTTTTTTAAACCAGGGATGTGTATGGGGTTTACCTCTACCTTATGTTTTATCTTTATTTTTTACACAGCCAAACAATTTTTTTTAAGAATGGTAATACCTCTAAATACACAGCCCTTACAATTACTTTCATTTTATTTTCTCTTTTTATTGCTAGGGAAAGAAGCAGAAAATAATGCAAACTCTGTGTAATGTGCATGTCCCAGACTGGGCAGGGTGTTTGCAAGAGATCCATATTTTAAAAGGAATATTTACACGATTATGCTGTTCCTAGTAAATTAATTATTTAGTTGCAATATGTAAGTCAAACACTTATACGTTCTAGTTTCACTATACATTTTATTGTCACGTGTAAATATACAGAATGCTGCTACTTAAAAACAATGGACACCTTTAAAGTTATCATTCATTAAAATACCCCTGATCCTGTAAAGAAATTCAGTGTACATTTCTTCTGGACATTGTTAGAAAGTGCATTGAATAATAGCAGTATATCACAAGTAATACTATATGAAATATAATAATCCATTTGTTTCCCCGGTGCCTGATTAATGGATTGGTCACCATGTACTGAAATTGACTTTCTGCGCGGAAGACTCCTTTAACTCTTTGGGTGCCATAGTCCGTCTGGAAAATTCCGATCTTGTGACCGCTCCTCACAGGGATCACGATATTATTGAATCCAAAAACGGAAGAAGAATCCCCCTCTTTCACCTCCCTGCATGTTGGGCCATGTTGTGCAATCCATCGGAGCGCACAACATGATCTTCCCTGGAAAACGTGCACAAAAGGGCATGACGTAGCCATTACTTCATAGGGCCCCTGCAGCGCCAGACGTCCTGCGGCGCCCATGTGGTTAGGTAGCAATTCCGGCAAAATTTGACATCATTCATTTTAAGTAATGGGAACCAGGAGGAGCTGAGGCAGGGAGTTCTGCTCCTGGAACCTCCGGCCTTTCCAGATCATTGCTATTTTCTGTGCTGGTGCACTTATTTAAGAACTCAACATGGCCACCGCTGTCGACCTATACGTAGCTACAACCAATTGCGTTGCAACTCCCTATAGACCTGCAAGAGTTGTGCGCTTTGTCGGGCATATTTTTTTCCCCGGAGGGAGCACCGGCACCAGGGAGTCAACATATTAGTCCAGTTCTGCAACGAGCACAAAGATAACCCGCTGAGCGAGTAATTCTGTGTACTATGAAGCAGTCGTTCTTTTTTTTTTGTCCGAAAACGGCTCCTTCAAACAATATAGAATAATGCTCTTTATAAATAACTTAGAAAACCCCTTTAGATTTACTAGGGAGACATCAATGCACAAAAAAAGTCAGTTCCGCAGTGTAGAAAAAGTAAAGTATCCATCTTAACGCAATGGTTAATCTGGGGAGGGTCATGATAATGGCATTTTCATAAATAAAAAGAAGCAATAGGAGTAAAGAATGCTCCTTTAAATATTTGTTTTCTTCCTTTGATACACTGCTGCTTTATTAGAGAGGTATTTCTTCCTTTAAGGAACTGGCATTAAGAAACAATTTTCGAGTAGAATACTAAAACATAGCATGTATATATATATATATATATATATATATATATATATATATATATATATATATATTGTGATACATGTGCAACGAAGGACAGGAGGAAATGTGTTCCTTTTTAGTTAACAATCTTCCTTTAGAATTTCTAATACAATGATTAGTTTTCTGCTACTTTCCTAAACACTTTTGGCAGTGTGGATTTATGTTTAAACCAGAATTAATCAAAATGCTCAAATTCCCTTGTTATTATAATGATTTGCAAGTTACTGTTGTATCTACAGATATATATGGTCTGCAATTTAAAGTATGAGTAAATACGTTTGTGCTCACATGCTGTGTATTCTCCTTAGATTCAAGTGCTTCCAGAAGGTGGTGAAACTCCCATCTTTAAACAGTTTTTCAAGGATTGGAGAGATAGGGATCAAAGTGAAGGATTTGGAAAGGTGTTTGTTACAGAAAGGATAGCTAACATTCAACAGATTGCGTTTGATGCATCAAAGTTGCACGAATCTCCAGAAATGGCAGCTCAACACAACATGGTGGATGATGGATCTGGGGAAGTACAGGTATTCCTGTTTATCTATACATGAAAGTATAGCACAATACTTTATAAGATTACAATGAACAAATGGGGGTTTGAACTGGTACATTTCAGAAGCCTGGAGGCAGATTATAAAAACGGCCACATACTGTATCCCTTTCATACATTTCCTTACTACTCTTACCCACTCACATGGCCTATTTTATCCACAAACACATAAACATTATCTTGTTTCTCAGTACATATATCATTTAAATAATAGTACTTAACCATTCTTAGAAAAAAAATCTATATATAGTGTTCAAATAAACTAAAATGTTAGCGCTGACACTTGCAACCAAGTACATATGCGTGTGAGCTATTTATATTTAATCAAAGTCTTTGCTATTAATCCTGCTCATGTCTTCATCCAAGTGCTAGAGATATCTTGGCAATGTCATTTGGGGAAAAATTATCTTTCATATTTTCAATGATATCCTCCTATTCAAAATAGGAATAATAACTTCATTTCATACAGCTCTTTTCTCCCAAAGGGACTAAAAGCATTTCACAGTTACAATATAGTGTGCAGTACGCAGCATTGTACATAGGATTTTTACAGACACAGTCCCTGCCCAGATAAGCTTACAATCTGTTTTTAATGACTGAGGCATAGGGAGGTAAAGTGATTCGCCCAAGGTCATAAGGAGCCGACACCGGGATTTGAACCAGCTGCACACTCAGTGCCTTCACTCACTGAGCCACTCCTTCAGCCCTAAGAAACACATGGAACGCAATGGAAGATAATGTCTCTTTAACAGTGTATAAACCTGTGTATTACCATAATGAATTGGGGTAATAGTTGGTTGTTCTCACTTCTTTATATATTGTAAATTCAGCTGCATGTTATTTTATTCTTTAGATATGGCGCGTTGAAAGCAATGGCAGGATTCCAGTAGATCCAAATACCTATGGGCAGTTCTTTGGTGGAGACTGTTACATTATTTTGTATACATATCCAAAAGGGCAGATTATTTATACTTGGTAAGTTGCTACTGTATATTGTGAATGATGAAGATCTAGAAGTAATTTGATTTTCATGACAATCAACAATAACATAGAAATAAAATGCAACAACTGTAACTCGTGTTGCTGTCTTGCAACAAAACAAAGAAATGCAGATGTTACAATATTTTATTCATTGTATTTATCCATACCTTATACTCTGTAATTGAAGTATGAAATGATGTCCATCATTATTTTCACAAATGTGTCCACATGCAACACCATAGCAAATAAATGGATAGTATAAAAACTAATGCAAATAGTAAATTAAAGCAAATAACAGTTAATGTTTCGCTATCACAATGCTGATTCAAAGAGAAGTGTACCATATTCTAGGTCAGGGGTGCACAAACCTTCCCCCCGTGAGCGCCCCCCTGCATGCTGCCCCCCCCCCCTGATCGCGCCCTCCCCCTAACCGCGGTTTCAGCATCAAATGCCGCGGGGTCATGTGACATCATGTTGCCATGGTAAGGGGACGTCACGTGACCCCACTGTGTCATTTGACGCCTCGTTGCCATGATGACATGTCGCTGGAAGCCAAGGTAAATGAGTTACAGAGGCCTCCCGCGGCATTTTATTTTAAATGCCTTCGGGAAAGCGCGGGACCTCTGTAACTGCTGTGCCCGCACTGGAAAATCTCATGCCCCCCAGTTTGCACACCCCTGTTCCAGGTAACCCACAATGCAGGCCCATATTTAGGCCTGGGCCTAGGACAGAAAATTTCCAGGGGGGAGCTGGAAATTTTGGGGCGGCCTATGCTACTGTTACAGAGGCCCGCTCTTTTTCCCACAACAATTAAACTGATTGTCGGGGAAGTGTGAGAGGCCTCTGTAAAGGTCTCTTACCTCCTCCTGCAGTCGCCCTCCTCCTTCTGCAGCATTGTGGTGTCATGTTGTGATGCGTTGCCATGACAACGTGATGTCCCATGGCGCCCTGTTGTCATGGAAACGGGTCGCCATATGACGGGTCGCTGCAAGAGGAGGAGACCGGGGTGGCAAAAAGGTAAGTGCAGCCTATTGGTGGCACAATTCTAAACCCGGCCCCGCAATAATGTGAAGACAGCAATTTTATACTGCAAATCTATTCTACATCATTTGTTCATAACATTTTGCTTTCACCTATATAGTATAGGTGACTTACTTACTGAGCTCAGTGAATTTTCTTATGCCATGACTAAAAAAAAGTTGCACTGTTTCACTATATGACACAAAACTTATGCAATTTGTAGTTTATTTTCTAGCCTTTAGAGACAAAAGCTCAAGGGCAGGAGTAGCCAACTCCGGTCCTCAAGGGCCACCAACAGGTCAGGTTTTAAGGATATCCCTGCTTCAGCACAGGTGGCTTAGTCAACAACTGAGCCACTAGATTGAGCCATCGGTGCTGAAGCAGGGATATCCTTACAACCTAACCTGTTGGTGACCCTTGAGAACTGGAGTTTGCCACCCCTGCTCTAGGGAATTCATGTAATAATGGGAATAGGAAGTAAACCTCCGGGTGCTCATTTACATGTCACTACCCATTGGGATTCTATATTTTTGTTGGACAAATGCATGTAATTAACAGGTAACCACTAGAGGTCCCTGCCAGGATAAGGTTTGCCATAGTTTGCAGTCTGCTTGCAGCCTTACAATACAGAGCCAATTCAACAAGGTCAAGGGGATGATTCCAAATAAATGAGTCGTCTGTTCTGTTTTTAAAAATAAATATGTAACTTTGTAACTACATTTTTGGTGTGCTTGCCATGTATTGTTATTGACTTTTTTTTATGGAGCAGGCTGTATACACAAGCTTAGTACCCATATGAACAATATCATTAAATGTTTTGTGTTTTTGAAAGTAATTAATACTGCGTGCAGAGATTTTTTTTTAATGTTTTGCCAAAACCTGAAACCCAAGTTTTGAAATTAGAAAATATTACTTGTTCATTTGATTGAACTATTTTATTCATTTGCGCATGTTATTAAGGAAACATGTAGGCCAGATTTGGAACCGGTTTGGTTAACCTACGCGAGTCCTCAGAAAATCTAGAAACTTCCCAATCTTTGAAGTTAAATATTATGCACTTTCCGTATAACACACTTCAAAACACATTTTATAAATAAAATAAATAAATAAAAATAAATAAAAGAATAACCTATTTTAACCTACTCACTCAATCATTTACTATTCAAGGAAATTAAAATGCTGTTACGAATCCCATCCCTCTGGCAGTACATACAGCAAGTTAAAAGTAGCTAGTAACTTTTATAAGCTTTTGTATCGTGTGAATTGTTTTGATTGAAACAAAATCATCCAGCAAATTTTAAACCGGCTTACACTTTTTTTTTTTTTTTTATCTTTAGGCAAGGAGCTCATGCAACAAGAGATGAGCTAACAACCTCGGCCTTTCTGACTGTGCAGCTAGATCGCTCTCTTGGAGGCTTGGCTGTTCAGGTTGGTGCTTCTCAAAGTCTCAAATTGTAATATCAAAGGAGTGAAAACACGAAAATATCTAAAAACATTAACTCCTCGAACAGAAGAGTCACCTAATCAGCCACTTTTGGATAAAGTGGATAGCAATGCAAATGGTCTTGTAAACAGTGACACACATCAATACTATTAAAAAAGAGCTTAGGATGACACAGACACGGGATCCTATTCAGTATGTTGTGAATAGATCGGAACTGTTCTCCAGGACAGCAGTTTTCACAGTATATTGATCAGGGAGTTAAATGTTTTACCTGTACAGGAACTTCAGCTCAGCCATATTACCAATACTGAGAATGCTGGATGCACTTTACTGGTACTCAGAGGAGCTGTGACACGTGCAGTACATGCTGGCTCACATTTTGTGGGCTATACGTTTAGATCCTTACAGTGTGTCTCGCTTCATACAGCAGTTCCTGGAATTACTGCTTCGAATGTACAGCCCCAGATACTGTGTCAACTTTGTTAAATGTCAAGATCAGGTGTGTGCAAACTTGGGGGTGCAAGATTTTCTGGGGGGGGGGGCGGCGGGTAATAGAGGACCTGCACTCTCCCCGAAGGCATTTAAATTAAATGCCAGGGGGCCGCACGAGGCCTCTATAACACACTTACCTTCCAGCGACACGTCATCATTGTAACCCTGCGTCAAATGACGCCGTGGGGTTACGTTGCCATGGCAACGTGATGTCACATGACCCCGCTCCTCATTTGATGCTGGGGCCAAGCAGGGGGGAGGGTGGCGCAAGAGCCGCAGTGGAGAGCAGGCAGGGGTGTGCACAGGGAAAAGATTGCGCACCCCTGGTCTTGATCACATATCTTATTGCAAAACTCGAAAAGTTTCTGTTGCAGGAAAACTATTGACATAAAATCATTGTAAGCACTTCTTAAATATGACTGCCGCTATGAATATAACTACATATGCCAAATCCTGAAACAACATAACAATAATAGAATAAGTATTGCATAGCTAAGTGCTGTCTCTTTATTGCATCTCCAATGTATTGTGCTTTATTTAAGTAATAAGTAATGAGTAATAAGTCATTTAAGTAATAATCCCCGAAGAACAGGGCCAATAATGGAAGAGTTGAAGGCCCGAGGCCAAGCCGAGGGACTTGTTTAACCCAGCTGTGGCATTATTGGCCAGTAATGCCCTTTTATGGGCAGATTATTACTATTATAGGCTAAAGGTAGGCTTTTTTTTTTCTTACATGTTTCATAAAAAAGATAGACACTATTGTATAGTTATATTATTTTTTTAATCAACATGATATTCTAAATTTTCTTGTGCTTTTACTGTACTTGTTTATTACAATGAAATTGTAAATATGCTCAAGACCCCCCTCTGTACACACAAACACAATGCAGCCCCTACTCTGTACACACAAACACACAATGCAGCCCTCCTCTGTACACAATGCAGCCCTCCTCTGTACACACAATGCAGCCCCTCCTCTGTACATAAAAACAGCCCCTCCTCTGTACACAAAAACAATGCAGCTCCCCCCTCTTAGACATACACACATGCAGCAGACACACACAAACAAAACACGTAGCCAACACACACACACACACACACATAAAACACACAGCAGACACACACCCACATAACTCACAACACACACACCCATACATGCGCACGCACACACACACCTCTCTGCAGACAGGGTGGGGGAGGAGTCAGGCCTTGCTAGTGCCTCCTGTCCAATTTCCTCTGTCTGAGAGCTGCTCTCACCAGTGTGTATGAGAACTCAATACTGATTGGCTGAAACACTTGGCAAGGTGCCCAAAATTCTGGGCCATTACTGAATGGTTAATGCCCGGGGTGAGTCGGTGTGGGAGAGGGGAGGAAAGAACTCCTTCCCAACACCACTTTCCCCACTGATCATTTACCCCCCAGTCCCTACCTGTTTCTGTGATCTTTATGGTCCGGTGGGGGAACTATCCATTTCGAAACCCATTGCTGTTCACCTGTAGCAAGCGGTTTTGTCCCTGGTCTCTTCTGTTCCTGGGTAAAGCCCGTTGAAGTGCTGCTACTGGAATAATGTTTCCTCAAGTCACTGGTAGTCCTTGTCTGTAAAAGACGAGTGCAAAAATGCTTCCAATGGCATAATAAAATTTAATCAAGTAACACAAGGTAAAGTGAAAAATTGCACATACAATTTGAATGATTATTCCTTAAATGCGATTTTTAATAATTCAAATTGAGTGTGCAATTTTTAATTTAGTGAATAAGTTACTGTAAATAGGCCAGTATGGTGGAAGTGGAAGTGCTTCTGCTGGAATAGTGGTTCTATTGTAAAAGTGGGCTGGGTGAGCTTAGAACCAGGTAGTCACGGTCACAAAACTCTGAACAACTGTTACTAAGTGAAATGTACAAACACGCACCTCCCTGGTTCTTAGCTCGCCCAGCCCACCTTTAATTAGCAGGTCTTGAGATGCAGCTGGGAATGACCAGTCTATTAACACTTCTTCCTCCATCAGAGAGGTAACAAAAACTTCACAGAGACAGTATTAGGGCTTACAACAAAGGGGACACACCTTGACGTGGTTTGCAAGCTTACAATGCACTAGTCAAAGAATTTAACTAAGTGACCCTCACTTATGAGAAGAGATACAGATATGTATTTTACTATATAACTAGTCATTTTGGATGTAGCATTGGGGCTTTCTGTCTTTTGTTCTTTATAGTAAGGGAAGTTAAAATGTGGAATTAATTACCCGTGGAGGCTGTGATGGCAGATACAATAGAGATCTTCAAAAAAAAGCTGTGTGTGCTGTGCACGTGCATAGTAAGTGAAACTTCTTTGACTTTTGTCACAGAAATTGTATTTGTGTTGGTGATGTTTTAATTAAAAATCAAAATACAATTTCAGTGACAAAACGCAAATAAATTTGACTTATAACGCGCGTGCTCGGCACACGTGTGTCAGTCAGTGTATGTGTCAGTCAGTGTATGTATGTGTGTCAGATGAAAGATATGTTGTATGGTGCTCAATAGAAAACAGCAAAAAACGTGATAAAATCTTGAAAAAATGGAATTAACCCAATAAATGAAGGTAACCAATGATTCCGAAAGATGTAAACTGGTAAACTATGATCCCACAGAGCACTGTAGTAAGGATTCAATAATAGTTAACACCTGCCGGTGACCAGTGTAATAAACATCTGTTTGAACGGAATAAACTTAATGAACTAAGTCCAATAACATAGTGGATAAACTGGAATAGACTCACATAGGGATGATGATCCACGATTGACCGCAAGTCCTAGTGTAGCCAGTAGTCCACGGGTTAATTGTGCCTCCGTCTGTAGGTAGATACAATGAACAAAGGGAGAAAGAAAAACGGAGCACTATATCCAAAACTGGCTGAGCCAGGATAAAAAACAAGGATGCGTTCCCATGATAAAAATTAACCATTCAGCAACATAATGTGTTTGTTTATAAGTATATTTGCTATCGGTCTAAATTTATCAATTTCTCAACTTTTCCATGCATTATGGGTTTAATGATTTTAGTGTTAATAATTTATATATTAGATATTATAAAGATATCATAAGGATATTCACTAACAAATTATTAAATTATATGATTACTGCTATCATTGGATTGCCCAATGCATAACCATCGTTACTACGGTACTCATAGTTGACGTCAAGAGATGTTTATTTAACATTCATTGGATTGTCTATTTAATCATTTTTTAATATGTCTTTTTATATGTTTTTTATACATTTTTGTATTTTGTAATTTTGTGTTTTTCTTCTTTTGATGTTTGTCCCTTTGGAGTGTTATAGATCAATAAAACTGTATTTCTTTGTATGTGCCCAGTGATGCACATGCGCCTATCACCGCGTAACTTAGTTATGTCGCGTCCATAGACGCGTTGATGTCACGCGCTGGTCATGGCCTGCGGCGGTTGCGATTAGAGCTCATGGACCTTTAGGGGTAATGAGCCTCTTGCCGTTCCCTTGCGTCGGCGTCCCAGGGCCGTGCTTCACGCGGGGGTGTGACGCGCCATAACGTGATGCCGCATGACGTCTCCGATAGATGACGTATGCGGAAATGGTGGCGATTGGCGTGCACTGGTCAGTATTTCATATAAATAACACTCCATATGGGTTAGTAGTTATTCACCTTGAGAAAGGACTTTTGTTAGTCCGAAACGCGTTGGTGTGGTTGTTTTTTCGTTCTTCATCCGTTAAAATAAGCGTTCATTTTTATCAAGGGAAACCATCCTTGTTTTTTATCCTGGCTCAGCCAGTTTTGGATATAGTGCTCCGTTTTTCTTTCTCCCTTTGTTCTATGTATGTGTGTCAGTCAGAGAGTATGTATGTGTGTCAGTCAGAGAGTATGTATGTGTGTCAGTCAGAGAGTATGTATGTGTGTCAGTCAGAGAGTATGTATGTGTGTCAGTCAGAGAGTATGTATGTGTGTCAGTCAGTGTGTGTGTCAGTCAGTGTATCTGTGCCGGTCAGTGTGTGTATGTGTGTCAGTCAGTGTGTGCATGTGTGTCAGTCAGTGTGTGCATGTGTGTCAGTCAGTGTGTGTCAATCAGTGTGTGTGTGTGTGTGTGTGTGTCAGTCAGTGTGTGTGTCAGTCAGTGTGTGTGTCAGTCAGTGTGTGAGTCAGTCAGTGTGTGAGTGTGTGTGTCAGTCAGTGTATGTCTCTCTCTCTCTGTGTTGTGTGAATGTCTCTCTGTGTCGTGCTCCCCCCTCCTTCCGACTCCCACTACCCCCGGCGGAGCTGCGGACACGGCTCTGTGTCCTGCTGCAGCCAGCCCCCCGGCGACACGGTTACCCCCCCGCTCCTCCCGTTATCGGAGCAGGAGCAACAGGGCAGGGGGTGGAGCCTTGGCCTCAGATAGCTATCCCACCACAGAGCAGCGTACTCCACAGTGGGCAGCACCCCAGAGCCCGTGCCGGGCTGGCTGATGGGGATGAAGGAACCCCTTAACCGACTGACAGCCCCTCAACCAATCGTCAGCGGCGAGCGAGATGCGACAGCCAATCACCGGTTGCCTCGCAGCAGCGCCCTCTGCCAATCACACCCCCACGAAACCTGCCATCCACAACATGGCTATGGACACAGCCTCTGCGCATGCGTTGAGGGGGGCAGCTGCTGGTGTGGAGGAGCATTAGGAGTTACAGCGGTGAGTAAATGTTGAGCGGGTGGGGGGGAGCGGCGCCGGCGGCTACCGCCGCCGCCGCATGTCAGCAGCTGTGTAGGGGGAGCGGCGGCAGTTAGATGTCAGCGGGTGGGGAACGGCGGCGGACGTGTCGGGGGAATGGCTGGAATGGCGGCCGTTAGGAGCGGCGCCAGCGGCTATCGCCGCCGCCGCATATGTCATCGGCCGTGTGGTGGGAGCGGCACCTGTTAGGAGCCGGCGCCGGCAGCTATCGCCGCCACCGCATGTGATTTGCCTGAACACAGCCCGGCCTTATCTGCCAGCACTTTGACGTCACATCTGTTTCATTTTCTGTCTCCACAATCCATTTTTGTCCCATTACAAATGAGGTGCCACTAAAGAAGTTTCACTTCAAAAATGTTGGACATCTTGTTAGAATTGAAAGGTATACAGGTGTAACACCCTTTCCCCTCTCACAGGAGATCTGTCTGTTACGTGTACTCTGGTGCTGTGTAGCTCACCTAATGTAGAACCAGGAAGCCTGAGTCTCCGCGGTGGTAATAGGATTAGCAACTGGACGTATAGGTGATTCCTCGGTGCAGCGCCTCCATCCTGCAGGGTAGCCGCCGGGGGCAGGTAGTATTCCCTGCCAGAACTCCCTTTTCCAATAACGATACGGAGACATGGAATCGTTCACCATTTATGTGGCGGGCCAGGTACACGATTCCATCTCTTGCAAGAGAGGTACTTCTCACACGACCATCATATTACATCTTCCCTCTCATCTTGCATCACGGTCATTCCCTGACTAGGCCCCCCAAGGGCTTGAGGCCCTGAGCCTAGTTGCCACCCCCTCACCCCCTGATGGGGTAAGGCAGACACCCGGCTCACTCACTGGGGAGCAGGCTACATCTTGGAATCGTCTTACTAAATTTGGGTTAGGAACCTCTTATATACCTGGAGAGAGGTTAGTGAACCTGCCCCAAACTGGGCAGGTTCTAGAGGAGGTCCCAGTGTCACACCATACCATGTGTGACCCCTTAACACTCCCCCCCAGGCATGACTGCCATCCAGCCTGCACGTGGCTATGACAATAATATTACGAATATACCAACGGACTCCCATCCTGTCCACGTGGAGACATTTAACCCTGACACTGCCTGCACTTACAAGGACTTACATGCCAGGGCCGGGAAACACATAGCCAGGGGCACTAGGCTACATGCTCCCCCTGGTGAAATCCCTCACATCGACACATGATGCACACTATTTTTACACCAACAATAAATTGTGTGAAATAGGACATACAACAGATATAACTTTATAACCAGGCCCTCCTATACAGAAGAACCCACAACCTGTGCAGCACATATCTTGCTCTGTATCTCCCTAATTATTGCAGTACCGCTACTACTCTTAAGACATTTGACATTTTAATAGTAATGTTTGGGGTCAGGTTTCCAGACCAGTTTGCCATCTTTATCTGGTACGGTAACCGAATAGCACCTTTTCTGACCCTTTTCAGGAATATACTCCACCCGGTCTTTGTATACATTCCGCCCGACCATCCATACCTTGACAAGATAAGCAACCCTATCCTCATTGTACTGAGACCTACTACTGCAACGGTAGACAGATAATCCATAACCGTATCCCTGAACCATTCCTCCTTATGCTCTGGTACATAAGACTAATCGTACCTGTGGGACTTCCTACTGTATTTCAGTCACAGATAACATTCTTATATGCACAGTTTTTAAGTTTAACCTTGCTAGCTTTATTCAATGTACCATCGCCGGAAGAAGAGATCAGTGTATCTCGAAAGCTCGCACAAATAAAATCATTTCATTAGCACATGTTACGCCGGTGCTGCCCGCAGACCAGACCCGTCCCCTGTGCTGAAGGTGTAGGTAGGAATACACACACATGCAGAAAAGGGAGCGTGTCCAGAGTGTGGTATTAAGTGTTGCCAGGCCAGATGTAAGTAACGTAGACAATACTTGCCGGTACCGGGTATAGGAGTAGAATAGTGATTGCCTTGCCAAGGTCAGGGAGCGGAGAGATAAGGAAGGTTGAAGTCCAAGCCATGATCGTGGGATGCCAGAGTATACGTAGTCCAAGGAGACTCGAAGTCGAGAGCCAAAGGGGTTAGTCGAACGAGCCGTGTCAAAACCTGTAGAAACCGAGAGTACACCAAACACTTCATACAGAGACTATGTCAAGCAGAGATGCTAAATAAGGCTGGGCTGACCAATCAGGGATGGGGGCGGGTCAGGAGGACTGCAGGGAGCCTCTCTGGATTGGTGTGGCTGATACAACCCAGGTGAGCACTGGTAGTACTCTGATTACACCCGTGCAGTGTACGGGGCGGAGCCTCACAGCAGGAGTGGAAGTAGAAGAGTGGATGTTGGGCGCGCGCTCTGTAAGCTGCGTGTGCACGTGACCAGCGTTGGAGGAGGACACGTGTGTGCGCGCGGGATGGAGGACCCGCGCCTGCCACTGAGAAGGGGAGGGATCCTGCGGCGATGGTGGAGCAGACGGCCTGTGGAGGCAGGTAAGCCGATTTTATGCTGCGCGCCCTGAGTCTCCCTGAGCATAGTCTGTGTGTTGCGTGGACGGCGCTGAGAAATCAGATTCCTAACAGTACCCCCCTCTTCAGGAACGGCCTCTGGACGGTCCTCAAACGGTTTCTCCGGAAACCTCCTTCTGAAAGTTCTAAGCAGAGCCGGAGCGTGAATGTCCTTTAAAGGAAACCAAGACCTCTCCTCGAGTCAAATACCTTTCCATTGCACCAGGAATTGGAGTTGACCCTTGGACACGCAGGAATCCAATAGAGATTGAACCTTATACTCTTCGTTATTTTGGATGGTAACTGGATCCGGCTTGCGAGTCTGGTCTGGGAAGAAATGACTGGTGATGAAAGGTTTTAAGAGAGAAACATGAAAAACATTGGTGATCTTCATACTGTGTGGTAGCTGAGGCGAAATGCCACAGGATTGATCTGTTCTAAAATAGGAAAAGGATCCAGAAATGTAGGTGCCAATTTTGGGGATGGTACCTTTAAGTGGATAATTTTAGAGGAGAGCCATACCAAATCCCCTGGCCTGTACCAGGGCGCAGGACGACGGCGGCGAACGATCTGAAGTTTAGATCAGCGGGAGGAGTCGATAAGGGTAGTCTGAAATCTGGACCATGCTGCTTGGAGAGAAGAAATGCATTCGTCTACGGCCAGTACCCCAGAAGGAATGTTGGAGATGGGCAAGCAGGGAGGGTGAAACCCATCATTTATAAAAAAAAAAAAAAAAAGGCGACTTACTGGTGGCTTCATTCTTGGCAGAATTAACAGCATACGCTGCCCAAGGAAGGAGTTGAGTCCAATCATCCTGGGAATCAGAAATAAAGCATCTTAGGTACTTTTCCAGGGACTGGTTGATTCTCTCCGTCTATCCATTGGACTGTGGATGATAAGCAGAGGAGAAGGAGGAAGAGATGCCCAATCTCTTGGTGAAAGTTCTCCAAAACTTGGACACAAACTGGGACCTTCTGTCAGAAACAATGGAGGAAGGAATCCCATGAATCCGAAAAATTTGATCCGTAAAGATATCAGCAAGGGCGGGAGAGGTGGGTAGTCCTTTCAGTTGAATAAAATGGGCCATCTTAGAGAATCTATCCACGACCACCAAGATTGTGTTAATTCCGCTGGATTTGGGCAACTCCACAATGAAATCCATCGAAATATGGGACATGGGACGGTCGGGGACTGGTAGAGGTAACAGAAAACCTTTGGGGTTTTGACGGGGTGTCTTGTTCTGTGCGCAGGTAGGGCAAGCGTGGGTAAATGCCCAAAATATCTTGGGACATTTTAGGCCACCAAAAATTGCGACGAATAAGGTCAATAGTCTTTTTAAAACCTGGATGACCTGCGGATTTAGAAGAGTGGCCCCAACTCAGGACTTCAGGAACAAATTTGGGGGGTACGAAGAGTTTGTTGTCAGGAACCACCAAGTGCTTAGGAATGCATCTCTGAGAATGCATAATCTTATCAAGGTTCTTGATGGTAGATGTGGCGAGAATCCTCTCCCGTGGAAGGATGGTCTCTGGTCTCTCCTCAGAGGAATGTTGTCTGGAAAGTGCGTCCACCTTTACGTTTTTTGTCCCGGGAATATAAGAGAGGTGAAAATCGAATCTGGAGAAAAAAAAGAGACCAACAAGCCTGTCGTGGGCCAAGGCGTCAGGTGTTCTCGATGTAGAGAAGGTTTTTGTGATCCATGAGGATAGTAAACGGCTCTTTCGATCCCTCCAAGAGATGTCTCCACTCTTGGAGAGCCAACTTCACGGCCAGGAGCTCGCTGTAACCCACGTCATAATTCCTCTCAGCAGATGAGAACTTCTTGGAGAAGTATGCACAGGGATGTAACATGTCTTGGGGCGTAGGTCTCTGAGACAGAACTGCCCCTGGGCCGCAATCGGAGGCGTCGACTTCCAACACGAAGGGAAGATCTATGTTGGCATGACGGAGGATAGGAGCGGATACAAAAGCTTCCTTGAGTACCTTGAAGGTGGACAGAGCCTCGGGTAACCAAGCAGCTGGATCGGCCCCTTTCTTCGTAAGAGCTGTGAGGGGTGCCACAATGGTAGAAAAATTACGTATAAACTTACGATAATAATTCGCGAATCCCAAAAAGCGTTGTATGGCCTTGAGGGTATTGGGTCTTGGCCATTCAGTCACTGCCTGAAGTTTACCGGAATCCATCATAAAACCCTTGTCAGAAATGATGTAGCCCAGGAATTGAGTAGAGGTCTGATGAAAGGTGCACTTCTGCAGCTTGGCGTACAGATGGTGTTCACGGAGATGAGAGAGAACGTAGGAAGTGTGGCAAATATAATCCTGGAGATCCTTGGAAAAAAATCAGTATGTCATCCAAGTAAACTATTACAAAAATGTTGAGTACCTTGCGAAAAACATTGTTAATGAAGTCCTGGAAGACTGCTGGAGCATTACATAGGCCGAAGGGCATTACACGGTACTCGTAGTGGCTGCTACCTGTGTTGAAAGCCGTCTTCCATTCATCCCCCTGTCTGATGCGCACCAGTTTATAGGCCCCACGTAGATCCAACTTGGAAAAGATCTTAGCCCCTGTAATTTATCGAACAGTTCGGTAATAAGGGGAAGGGGGTAACGATTCTTAATGGTGATGCGGTTCAAACCCCTGTAATCAATGCAAGGTCTTAACGAGCCATCTTTCTTTTTCATGAAGAAAAAGCCAGCCCCTGCTGGGGAGTTTGAATGGTGAATGAAACCTTTCTTGAGGTTCTCCTGGATATATTCATCCATGGCCTGTGACTCTGGTAATGACAAAGGGTAGGTCTTGGACTTGGGCAAGCAGTAACCTGGCACAAGATCGATCGGGCAATCGTAGGTCCTGTGAGGCGGCAAAAGATCTGACTGGACCCTATTGAAATGTCCCGGAACTGGTGGTAGACAGGGGGAAGGGTAATCTCAGGGACGGAGGTATTGGCCAAGAGTTGGAAAGCCTCGTCTGACCTCGGATTCCAAGTGATGGGGGAAGAGGAAGTCCAGTCAATCTGCGGATTGTTAAGCTGTTAAAAATTATGAAAGCGAGTGCACTGACGCTCGGAGCAGCGTACCTGGATACGTTGATCCACTCGGCCTGCTAGTTCGATGAGAACCTCCAATTGATCTGGCCTGGGTTGACGAGCGAGTTCATCCTTGATGGGATCAGCCAGCATTGCCAGAATACAGAGGCAAGAGCCTCCTGCCCCAGTTAGTCTCGGCTGCGAGGATCCGAAACTCCACAGCATACTGCATCACCGTCCATCGCCCTTGGGTAATCTGTAGGAGAGAAACAGATGCCATCTCCCGGCATGCGGGAGAATCGAACACTTGCTGGAATTCCGCCTTATAGGCCGGGTAATCCTGGGTAAGGTCAGAACGTCGCTCCCAGACCGGGGAAGCCCAAGCCAGGGCGCTGCTCGTTAGGAGATTATAAATGTAGGCTACCTTCTTACGTCCAGTATCGAAGAGATAAGGGGCCATTTCAAACTGCACCTCACACTGATTGAGGAAACCCCTACATTCTGGCGGTTCGCCTGCGTAAGGCTTGGGGGGCAGAATATTTACGTCAGAGCTGCTAGCTGCGCTTGCGGGCTGGGGATTAACAGCAGGAGAGGAAGTGGCTGGTACTCAGGCCGAGAGTACGGCGACCTGACGTGTAAGTGCCACAATTTGATCCGCCATGGCCTGATTTTGCTGAAGCAGATCAGAGAGAAACTGCCTTACTTCAGTCTGGTCTGCGTCTTGTGGGCTCGAAATAATGTTACGCCGGTGCTGCCCGCAGACCAGACCCGTCCCCTGTGCTGAAGGGGGAGCTAGGAATACACGCACCCGCAGCAAAGGGAGCATGTCCGGAGTGTGGTATTAAGCGTTGCCAGGCCAGATGTAAGTAACGTAGACAATAATTGCTGGTACCGGGTATAGGAGTAGAATAGTGATTGCCTTGCCGAAGTCAGGGAGCGGAGAGATGAAGGTTGAAGTCCAAGCCGTGATCGTGGGATGCCAGAGTACACGTAGTCCAAGGAGAGCCGAAGTCGAGATAGAAAATTGCAAATCCAGTACAACCAACCTCACACTGATGAGACTCAAAAGGTTGAAACAGCTGTCTGTGAGTGGTTTGACTGGCTTTGCATCTAATCCCATGCTGTGCTTAAAAGCTGTGTGAACAGCAAAGCATTTGGTTATAAGGGTTCCATGTAAAAATGGATTTCAGGCAAAAGGTGACACATTGTGTGCCCATTTGCATGTCATTTCCCAGAATCCCTTGCTGCAGTGGAAGCACTGTATGCTAGGTGATAATGGGGAAAGGCCGAGTTGCAGACCTGTCTAAGACATGTGAATGTGCTCACAAATTATATTCTTATTGGCTATATGCTAACGGTGGAGGTTTTTTGTTGCCTTTTTCACCCACCTTATCGTAAATTATATTACATTCTTGTACTGACCCCTTATGCTTGCTTGATGTATTAAACCTGATTTATATCTACCAGAGTGTGCTGCAGAATTCTTTGATTTTTGTATTATATATATATATTGATGTAGAGGTATCTGTACCATGTTAGCCAAGCTTAATAATCAATAACAAATACTCAATACCTTTCTGTAGCTAACGAAATGCATAAGATGAATGATCTAAAGATGGCCATAGTCAAAGGTAATCTTTGGACACCGAAAGAGAGACGGTTGCATGAATACAAATTTATTAAACAATTCAGGACACTGACCGGTGGCCTAAACCGAGACCGCAGTTTCATGAGCCACTACACAAGAGAACTCTCTTCCCATGAGTGCTAGATCCCATGTCTATAAATACTGTGCTATATGAATGCCACACACACCTGTCTCTTACCCATATAAATGTAGGTCCTTGAGTGCTCTATTAGCTGGGTTCTTTTTCTTGGGTGTACCATTCATTACTATATACCGGTAGCAGCATCCTTCTCCCCAGCAACATTGTTTCCAATTCATTTAGCTGAGCAGAGGTACCCAATCCCCCCCCTTCCCCCACCTTTCCCAATAGGTATATCTACAAATGTACAATGTAATTCTATCCCTATATACCAATAGGGACTACATAGTATCCACACACATTTATAGTAATGCAACACCGCTTAGGCTAGGTCCCCGGTGGTGACGGCGGCGCGTGCGGTGGCATGCGTGCCGCACACCAGTCACTAATTTCAATCAGGCAGGCCCCAGTGTCTTCTTGCATGTTGGCTCACGCAGTGCGGTGGTGCGTCAGCCAGCAGGGGAGACAACACGATTGTTTTCCTGTGCAGTGACGCGGTCATGTGGTGCGCTGGGAGCCAATACGAGGTCAGATAGCTTGGACCAATGGGAGCGCAGTGCTTTGAGCTGCTGGGCTGTGCCCCCCCCCCCTCCATTTTGGCCACGCCCTCCGTGCTTCCCATCGCTCTCTACAGACCACAGATCACGATTTTAAGCTGTGCACGCGCCTCCTTGACACCAGGCGCGCGTGCAGCAGCCACCACCTGGGACTTATCCTTACATTTTAACACCCACCAACACATTGGTATACGCTCCCCCCTCCACACACACCTTTTGTAAATATATATGTATATACATATACACACACACTGTTCATTAGTATTTATTTAGTATGAATATAAAATGAGTTGCAATGCTTCTTGCAGTGAAGAGATCAGACAAGTATGCTTTCACAAGTCTTGATATTTTTTAAGTGATTACAGTTGCGTCCGGGCACTGCAGGAGCAAGGTTATCATTCCTTCTAGTTCCCTTACAGTAAAATGTTTTCAGAATTGAAGAGCTTCAAGGGTAGAAAAATGAAGGTGGAGAGGTTATGTGACTTTATTTCCATGGGTGCAAAGGTCTTTAAAAGAAACCTTTATGCATTCTCTGTGTTGTATCTGAATGTTCTTGTGCAGAAAGATTGCAGTGTCTGCCTTTGTACTGTTTCTCTGGAATACCTTTTGTAGTAAAGTAGGTCACTCAGCTGCTTTCACAAAGGCACCAATTCGACTATTGAATAAATGTAGAAATAACACTTATTCCAAAAGTTTAAGCTTTTCCTATTCATTATCTGTTCTGTTGCACCCAACGAACAGTATAACCTGCCTTATGTGTAAATACATCTTCTACACTCTTCCTTTGATAGAAAGATGTCTTATAACTTGTTCCATTTAAATTAGGGGGGGAAAACAAACTTGGTTAATGTAGCTAAAACTTTCACTGTAATTGAAATGTTAACATCCATATCCCCATTTAAAAGTAAAATTATAAACGGCTACAGTATATTTAAATCTCATTTTCTGCTGAAAGCCCCTATCGTGCAACCCTGTCCTTATTCATTCTTTTTTTCAGATTTCTCTAGCTTCATCACTAATCCAACTTTATTTTTTGATAAAATGATTTTATTTTTCTGAGATTATAGACATAATATGCAGAAAAAGGTACAATCGCTTTAGTTTCTTAAATGTGTCCTTTTCAAAAAACAAAGCAAAGTAGGAACATGTAGAAATATATACGCAAATACTTAATTATGAAAACCTTCAGTAATTTCTTTTTCAGAGAAATGTTAAATAATTTGTTCTGCCTTTTTACAAATGTCTTTCGTTTTATTTTTATGATCCAGTGATTTACTGCAAGTTTGGAATCCTGACAGTATTACAGTATTGTATTGTATGTCTTTATTTATATAGCTTCAGGAAAGATACGCATTTAGCAAATTTTTTGCATTTATTTGCACTGTTTTGGTGTGCTACATATCCACATACCTTTTTTTATTTATATTGCGCCATTAGTGTACATAGCGCTTCACAGTAGTAATACACGGGACAATCATATAACTCTGGATACAGTATTACAGTGTGTTCTTGGTAAGGGGTGGCAACAAAGCAGATTGTATTACGTTTGCATTTTAGTTTTTTTACAATTAGGCTGTCGGATCTGAATTACATTTATATTAATATGTGTGTACGTTGAATTGTGAGCAAACTCCAATATGCATTTAGCTGTATCTGGCTGTATCTGACTGCTTGTTCTAGTTGCCATTTGAATTAGCGATAAATGATCTGATTCTTTAACATGAACAATGAATACAATATTTCATAGGTTCGAGTCTCTCAAGGAAAAGAGCCTGCACATTTACTGAGCTTGTTCAAAGAGAAACCCCTCGTCATTTACAAAAATGGAACATCAAGAAAGGAAGGTCAGGCACTTCCTAATGCTATACGCCTTTTCCAAATCCGCAGAAACTTGGCATCTATCACTCGGATAGTGGAGGTAAAAATATCTTAGAAATGAAACTGTTTCCACTCAACACATTAAGCATTAAGATAATGGTTAAATCCAAGGTTACTTGATAACAACACAGCATTATTAATTTGATCAGTCCACTCACTGTGCTTTACAGGCATACCCCGACTTAACGACACTCACTTTAAGTACACTCTCGAGTAAGGACATGTCGCCCAATAGGCAAATGGCAGCTCGCGCATGCGCCTGTCAGCACGTCCTGAACAGCAATACCAGCTCCCTACCTGTACCGAAGCTGTGCGCAAGCGGGGAGAATATAGAGCCTGTTACAAATGCGTTATTTACATCACTTATGCACGTATATGATGATTGCAGTACAGTACATGCATCGATAAGTGGAAAAAAGGTAGTGCTTCACTTTAAGTACATTTTCGCTTTACATACATGCTCAAGACCCATTGTGTACGTTAATGCGGTTATGCCTGTACTTACATGTATCACTTACTCTGTGGCTGGCCGTCTTTGAGGAGAATAGTTGAGTTAACGTGTGTGCTAATATTTTTTTTTGTTGTGTTATTTTCTGATGCTTGATGAAACACCACAATTATAACACCAATTGCACAATTGCATTGTCACTGCAGTTATTCTATAGTACGCGTTACCTAGTAGGAAATACTAACTGTATCTTTGCTGTTTTCAGGTTGATGCAGATGCAGCTTTCCTGAATTCAAATGATGTATATGTTCTAAAACTAAAAAATAACTCTGGATTTACGTGGATAGGAAAAGGAGCCAGTAGCGAGGAGCAAAAAGGAGCAGAATATTTTGCTAAAATCCTCAAATGCAATGTTACAAAGATACCGGAAGGCCAGGAGTCAGGTATTAGAAGACACAAATTACCATTTAGTCACTTAATTGTCACTAGAAGAAGATATTTTTCACTATTAGTTCTAATATATTGTTCTGTGTACCCACTTTAAGTACTGTTAGTGTCAATGTGAGCGAAATAGAGAGAAATAATCATCAGGACTAGTTAGGAGACATATGTTATAATGGAATGTGTCAGATTTAGAGTGTGGTACAGTATTTGTCCCCTCTCCTATGGATTGCCAGGTCTGAGTTGCATAAACAGAGAATGTTCAGTGATGCAAGCGCTCTAGTGTCGGATCTATCATATAAGCATTTTCTATATAAGTCCACAGCACTGGTACGGCGGCTTAGAGAATAAACCTGACACAGTTCTTCAGTGGTCTGCCATCTTCATGGGGAACGATAATCCTTGAAGGGGCAAGTTAACGGGAATGGACCCACTACAAAACCCCTCATTAGGATGATCCCTGGATCTAGCTGAACCACGTCTAGTATATAGACTGTTACTCACATATCAGGAGTGGCCCGTCCTATGGCCGTGCTCAGGCGTGCTGTCACTGTTGAGACATCCACAAACAAGTCCAGAGAGAGTGTGACGCACAGCCAAAGAGAGTGGGTCCACAATGTAATAAAAAATTGATCTTTTATTCGTCCATATGAAGAAATTCTTCATATGGACGAATAAAAGATCAATTTTTTATTACATTGTGGACCCACTCTCTTTGGCTGTGCGTCACACTCTCTCTGGACTTGTCTGAGTTGCATAAACATTTCTTGCAAATAATCGGTGTCTGTATAAGAAATTTGATTAACATGGTTTAAAAATAGTACAGATGCAAGAAGAAGAAGGGGAAACAATTTTATTTTGCTATATATCAAGACACACACCGCATATGTGTAGAGATTGAGTATTTGTTCAGATTGTTTTTTGTATCTTTCCTTTAAAACAATAATAATGTATATAATATATAATACGTTTTGTATGGGGGGATTTTCTTGTAATATTCACTAGTTTTTACAGTAGGCATTAATTTGCACAGTTTTAAATCAACATAAACAAAATACATTTTCATTGTCAAATCTGGTAGTCTTGACACTTCGATGAACAAATTAAAAGCAAAATCAAAGGATTAACCTCTCTTGGTTTAAATATTCCAAGAACATTGTACAACAAACAAATAAGCAGTATAATTAGATGTAACAGTTATGGTTTTACACTGTGAAAAAAGTGAATAAGAGAACAGAATAAGAATTTAAGAGCTGAAGTAGCATATGGATGGTTGATGCACAATACACAAAGAGATAACAGAGTATTTGTAAGGGTACAGAGACCGACGGAGTACATTTATTTTTAAGAGGTTAAAAAGAAAAACATAAAACGGCACAGGGAATGGTTTAACAAAGGAAAAACAGTCACTGAATTAAAAAAAAGCAGAATTTACATATTTCAAATTTTTCTAACCCGCTAAAATCACCTAGAAACTCATTACTACAGCGCATGTAGGTACTCAGGGAGGACACCCATCCCATACCTACAACCAGATGAAGTGACTTACCCAAGGTCACAAGGAGTTGACTCCGGCAATTGAACCAGGTTTCCATGCTTAAAATTCACTGAGCCACGCCTTACCCACTTCTTCTCATATAGTTCAGTTGTGTGCATTCAAAGACTAGAGTGTTTAGGTGAGAATGAGAAGTACACAGATAATTTGCTACAGAAAACAACAATGAGTACAGAATCGCGTTGCAATTACTTTTGTACTTTAGGCTTTTATATTAACATGGCTTCTTTTTAACAGATGCATTCTGGAGTTCCCTGGGAGGTAAAAAGCCATACCAGACGTCCACTTTACTTGAAACCCAGTTTGAACATCCCCCACCAAGGCTCTATGGCTGTTCAAATAAGACAGGAAGGTTTGTGGTGAGTGTATATGTCTTTAAAGAGCAGCTATAACGTTATAAGGCCACAATAGCTAAATAGCTCATTAATCATTCTTTTAATGGAACCTAAAACAATTTGAATATATATATTTAAAAAAGAAAATCAAAATCATACTGAACAAAAGAAACACTTTAAAGTTATTGAACAAGCTTACCTTACTACTAGATTATTTTACTGGAATAATGTAAAACTTATTTGTATCCAGTATGAGCAAACACCCGACTGCCACCCACTACAAGAGGGTTTATGGCTATAGTCTAATGCCGTGATGGACAATATGATATACTTGAAGGGCCACACATGCCTCAAAAGGGCCACACAACCTTAACCTCAGTAGCAAGTGAAAATTATCCATTTAACCAAAGAAAGAGACACCAATCAGTTACATAGCAATAAACATTTTAATTCAAGAATATCTAGAGTATTACAAGCCATTAAACACACATCTGTCATAGAAGAAGCAAACATTTTAATTCAAGGTGAACAATTGTGTGTGTGTGCGTATATGTATGTATGTGTATGTGTATGTGTGTGTGTGTGTGTGTGTGTGTGTGTGTGTGTGTGTGTGTATATATATATATATAATATATATATATATATATATATATATATATATATATATATTTATATATATATTGTAGTAGGCACGCCAAAGCAATTATTGGCATGAACTGTCAAGAGCTTGGATCATGAAACTCATATAAGTTGAAGACATATACACAAGTAACGTACTCGAATCCATGGATCAATGGGTTTGGGTAAGGTACGTGTATGTATATATGCTAGCTGGGGTCCACTGACACCAATATTCTGAAGAGTAAGAGGATTGGAGGGGGGAGAGGGTGATGCTGACAGGCATCAGATTGAGTTGTGAGACCAAACCACAACTGTGTGTGGGGGGAGTGGGGAAGGGGCAGGCGGCAGTGAGGGGTGATGTGAAAGTAGGGGGAGTAGTCGGGGTTGCCACCTCTCCGGGTTTCACCCGGAGACTCCGGGTTTGGCATCCCCTTCTCCGGGCTCCGGGTTTGTCCCTGAAATCTCCGGGTAGGCGGGTTGTTGCAGACAGGGCAGCACAGTAAAAGTGAGTTCTCATTGCTACATCACTCACAGATCCTCTGCATTTCTCACGGGACTATCTGTGTGCACTTCACTGCCTACTACATCCGGGTCACAGCCTTTTGCTCTACTGCACATGCTCACAGGTAGGGGCTCATGGGAGTTGTAGTTTTTATTAGACAAGATCGATTGGCACATAAGCAACACAGTAACATTCATAGAAACCCTGCTAGAGAACACACACCACCCCCATGTATCTTATCTCCTCTCTCCCTTCTCCACCTCTCCCTCCCCCTTCTCCCCCCCTCTCCCTTCTCCCCCCCTCTCCCTTCTACCCCCCCATCCCTTCTACCCCCCCCCTCCCTTCTCCCCCCCCTCTCCCCTCTCCCCCACCTCTCCCCTCTCCCCCCCCTCTCCCCTCTCCCCCACCTCTCCCCTCTCCCCCCCCTCTCCCCTCCTCCCCCCCCCCTCTCCCCTCTCCCCCCCCTCTCCCTTCTCCCCCCCCTCCCTTCTCCCCCCCCTCTCCCTTCTCCCCCCCCTCTCCCTTCTCCCCCCCCCCTCCCTTCTCCCCCCCCCTCTCCCTTCTCCCCCCCCTCTCCCTTCTCCCCCCCCCTCTCCCCCCCCTCTCCCTTCTCCCCCCCCCCTCTCTCCCTTCTCCCCCCCCCCTCTCCCTTCTCCCCCCCCCTCTCCCTTCTCCCCCCCCCTCTCCCTTCTCCCCCCCCCCTCTCCCTTCTCCCCCCCCTCTCCCTTCTCCCCCCCCCCTCTCCCTTCTCCCCCCCCCCTCTCCATTCTCCCCCCCCCCCCTCTCCCTTCTCCCCCCCCCTCTCCCTTCTCCCCCCCCCCCTCTCCCTTCTCCCCCCCTCTCCCTTCTCCCCCCTCTCCCTTCTCCCCCCCCTCTCCCTTCTCCCCCCCCTCTCCCTTCTCCCCCCTCTCCCTTCTCTCCCCCTCTCTCTTCTCCTCCCCCTCTCTCTCTTCTCCTCCCCCTCTCTCTCTCTTCTCCCCCGTCTCTCTCTCTTCCCCCCCTCTCTCTCTTTACAGTAAAGCTGCTTCAGTTCCTCCCTTTTGATAGCAATGAGGTAACCTTGTCTTTGTTAAATTAACTCAAGTAAAGTTAACTGAGGTAAACATTGTAATACATTAATATTGATCAGTGACGACTGTTTGCAACAATTGTCATCAGCGTTAGTTATAAATAATAGAAATGATGTAAGGTATAATTCCATATACCATTAACGCAGCAATAGTGCCAGCAATAGCAGTCTCCCGCCATCTCCCCCTGCAACTACTCTCAATATGGCTCCGCGGCGTGAAATGCGCTGCGTTGCCATGCCAACGGGAACGTCACGTGACGTAACAGCATCACGTGATGCTCGTTGCCAAGACAATGAGATGCCACATGATGTCACGACGTCATGCGGTGCCACGTTGTCATGGCGACTTGACGCCGCGTGTCGTTACATAGCATCCCGTTGTCATGGCAACACAGTGCCATTTTAAAAAAAAAATCTCCGGGTTGACCGTCAGTCGAAGGTGGCAACCCTGGGAGTAGTGAGGGCGTGATGTACTTTCCTTACCAAGGTTTTCTGCATGGATAATTCAAAGCTGTAGAAGACATGATGGACATGCAGTTGTTAAGGTGCCTTTATAATATATGGGGGTTTTATTTTTTCTACTAAAATGGGCCTTTGGTGAGTAGAGCTACTCTTGCCTTGCATAACAACATCCTAAAGTTGGTTCAACCCTCTGTTTGGTTTGCATGCTTGTTTTGTCTCTGTCTGTAGCCCGCCCCCGCTGCCTGCAGCCTCCTGCCTCGACAGGATGAAAGAAGGAAGGGTAGAAGGGACCGGCAAAGAGGAGATCGGGGGCCACGGAAAGCCTCTGTGGGCCGCCTGTTGCCCACCACTGGTCTATGCACTTGTTAATAATGTTCATGCTACAGTACATCATCCATATCACAATTGTCAGTATAATTAGCTATGTATATGTGGACGTGTTTTCTAAAGCATTTAATTGGTGTGAACATTGTGCATGACATATTTTCTTTTTGGAATTGCTAAAAATGTTTCATGGTAACATGAAGAGTTGAACAGTCCATTCATACTATTGCATACGGGCAGAATATCATTTTTTTTTTGGAAATGTTTCTTACCTATTGACTAAATGTTACACTTTAAACAAACAGATTGAGGAGGTCCCAGGAGAATTTACACAAGACGATTTAGCAGAAGATGATGTCATGTTGCTGGATACTTGGGAACAGGTAAATTTCTGAAAATAACATTATTGTTGTATTCTTGGAATGAAGGTAACAATAATGTTGTGTAAGTTTAGATGCTTTCTTTTTTTTAAAGTTATGCTTTCATTTTAATGGTCAAATATATAGGGCCATATTTACTAAGCAGTACTATAAGACTGTATGACACCTTTTGGCCCATTCACAGCTTAGAATATATAAGCCATAGTTTACACTAACCACAGTGTTTACAACTACTGGCATACAGTATATGGTGTTTCTATCTTATGTTAGCCTGTGCTTTCTAGACTTCTGGGGAGTTCATTTGATCAGGAAACAAAATAACATGACATAATTAAATGGACAAACACTAAGGCCGCATCCATGCTGATTGTGAGCTGCGCGATCAAAAGAATGTAAATGAATTGTAGCGTCCATACTGAGCGCGCTCGTGAGCGTGGGGAAGAGCAATGTGTGTGAAGACTAATTTTGGTTTTTCTTAGTGAATACTGTTTTTACACAAATTTCACAAATTTCCTAGCGTTCGGTAGGAACATGCCAACCCAATCGATAATGCAATGAATTTATCGAAGTTTAGTGAGTGGCCCCTAAAGGTTTAATGCTCTCATTAAAGTTACTTCTAACAATCCATGATAAGCTCAGCTATTTTTATTTAAGTGGGCAATGAAATATGCAACTCTATGATTTCATTTTGGTCTACATTGCTTTAGAGACTGGGACTTTTTCTGTGGAATAATGAAAGCAACAAAAAACAGAACAGGTTAGAAAAAAATAAGTAGTTCTAGTAGGATTTACTCCTCACTCTAACTTTTCAAAGTACATAAAAAAAGAAGCAATTAATAACAGGTAAGTATTGCACTCGCATTGAGAAAGCCCTGCAATTAGGGTTGTACAGACATAGAACCATGAGGACAGCTAGAGCAGCAATCCAGTATCCACTCTGAGGCTAAGTCCCCGGTGGTGACCGAGGCGCGCGCAGCGGTGTGCGTGACGCACACCAGACACTAACCTCAATCAGACAGGCCCCAGTGTGTTCTCGCGTGTTGACTCACAAAGTGCGGTGGCGTGTCAGCCAGCAGGGGAGACAATAAATTTGTCTTCCCATGTGGCGACGCGGTCACGTGGTGTGCTGGGAGCCAATAGCAGGCCAGATAATTTGGAGCAATGGCAGCGTAGTTAGTGTAGACCAATGGCAATGTAGCATTTAGCCTTTTGGCCACGCCTCCCATTGCTCCCTACAGACTGCAGATCGCGGTTTAAAGCTGTGCACCCACCACCGGGACACCAGGCGCCCGTGCAGCAGCCAACACCGGTGCCGTAGCCCGAGGATGCCAATGCATGCTGCAAAGTTTCCAGAAGTTTTCGGTGTGGCGCACCTACATCACCAAGCCACGCCTTATATTAAAACCACTGTGCAGCCATTGCCGTCTGTCACACAATCAAGTACACAAGGGAGATAATAGTGAACAATCCTTTCCAGACAAACTTTGCTGTAAAATACCCCTTCATTGGGATCGAGGCTAGCAAGACCCAATTGAGTTTACAATATCTACTCAATATAAATATATAATAATGCTGTAAAATATACAATAACACAGTAAAATTAAATGTTGTAATTTTCTTTATCAATTTGTCGTCGTATATTTTATTTGTCAATTAGTATCAATTATGGATAACAGTTATGGGTACATAACCTCAATTGGCTCTAGCTGTCCCTTATCCCATCATCAGTTGGGGCTAGCTATCCCTCATCCCCCTAATAAAGTGGTATTTCACTGCAAAATACGTTGTGAAAGCATAGTTTCGCTGATATCTCCCTTGTGGACCTGATCGTGCGGCACACAGCAGCAGCGCACATTGGGATTTCTCGGAGGTGTGGCTTGTTGGTACCCGGCCTCTTACCTTCTCCTGCTCCTCATCTCCGTTATGGGGACATGTCATCATAAGAAGATGCCACCAGAGATGAGGAGAAGGTAAGAGAAAAAAATGCCGGCATGTAGCATAACAAAAGAAAAACTCTGAACCTATGTATTTTATGGGCTTAAGTACCTTTTCCTTGTATTTTATGTATGGGTTTTCTGTATTGTTGTTTTTTTTCCCCTTGTTATATTTGTCTTTATTCTCAGTCACTTTCCTTTACTTTTTTCATTATTTATATAGATAATTTTTCTTTACATACAAATATATTCATACATTCACTTTGTTTAATTCATTATTCACTTTTAGAGTGATATATATATATATATATATATATATATATATATATATATATATATATATATGTATATATATATATATATATATATATATATATATATATGTATATGTATATGTATATGTATATGTATATGTATATATATATATATCACCACAATTATTAAGGTTATGGTGGGTACAAAAAGTGACAAAAACCCTCCACAGTAAAGCATAAAGCAACTGTAAATATTACTGTATGTTCATTTGCATGTCTTAGACAGGTCTGCAACCCTGTCTTTCCCCATTATCGCCCAGCAAGGGATTCTGGGAAATGACATGCAAATGAGCACTCAGTGCCACCTTTTGTCTCAAGCTCGTATTACACAAGCAAATCCTCAAGCCAATGCATGCTGTTTTAAACACAGCTTTTAGACAGAGGCTGGGATGAGATGCAAAGCCATTAAACCACTCACAGACATGTTTCAACCTTGATGGGTATCATCAGTGTGAGGTTGGTTGTAATGGCTAAGCTGGTATATATATATATACACCAGTGATTGAGCCACCTGTGCTGAAGCCGGGATATCCTGAGAACCTGACCTGTTGGGGAGTCTTTAGAAACCCTGCAGTAAGCAGTAACTACCCAGGAGACACTTAAGAGTGCCCAATGGCTCAATGCTTTAACTTGATTTGTTTTACCTTTAGTTATTCCTATGGATTGGAAAAGAGGCAAATGAAGTGGAGAAAAAAGAATCTTTGAAATCAGGTATGAAAATAATGTTGTAAAAATTAAAATCCATGCAAATGTAAATGTGTTATTCTGACATATTTAACTTATTTTTTAATGATTAAATGGTAGAATCTAATGATATAGCATTAATGCATGTACTGTTGTTTTAATCCCTTTACTGCCAAATAGGTTTCACATAGGTTCAGATAAAAATATTTGCCTAGATACTTTTATTTCCCAACAACTTCATGAAATGGTGATTTTTTTTTTAAGGTATTTAAAAATTCTGTAATTCAGTATAAATATGTTCATGGAAATGTCACTAACACTATTAAAGTACTTTTTTTCATTTTAACTAATAATCAAGTTGTGAGCACTCAGCCTGGGAAACCAAAGGAATTGAGTTGCTTTTAAGTAGCGTCAAGATTTAACGTCTACAAAGTTTACTTATATACAAGTAGCTAGTTACCAGTGATTTGATTATCATTTTTATTTGCAAACTTAATTTATAAGTGAAAAAAATCAGAATTAGTCTTTTGAATAATATGTTAAATATTAAAACCTTAAGAATGTGAGTATTTATAACCTTTACCAAATGTGTTTTTATAATATAAACAATGGGACAACAAAACGCCAAACACCATCAAACTGCAGCTTATGGCAACATAATACTATTACTCTTTATTTGGTATGAATTGGCTGCAACAAAAGTCGTTTCTTAAACACTTTCGAAGAGGAAAATATTTTGATGCTTCTGTTGTAATGGCTTAAAGTTCAACTATTTGCAATGATGTAATTTAACCTTTTGCATGCCGCAGGGGCCAGAGTGCCGCGGCACTTGCGTTCACGTGATCTCTCCATCACTGATGATGGAATGGAAAGGGAGTAGTCATCACCCTTCTGTCCGCCATCATTGCACTTCATGCGCCCCACGCCACACGATCTCCCCTTGAGAGTATTTTTTTTTTCACATAGCTACTACATCCTGGTGCCAGAACCTATGACATAGTAGCTACATTTTGGAGAACGTAAAGGGTTAATCTACCTCATCATAAAGGTGCTCTAAATATAAGGAGAATAAATGTAAGGTTTTTTAAAAATAAAAAAATGCCTAATTTTAAAAGTGAGCTCAATGTTATCCACTTAAAATTAGATTAACAGGCTTATTTTTATTTTCCTACAGTAGGTGCTTTTATCAAATGTTCATTTTTATTTTAAAAGGACAAAAGTCTGGCGTAGAGTGTTTCCATAGCAGCCTCTGTCTATTCTGATTGCAGCACCATGCAAGGCCTCATACAGTATACAGTATCTATTTATCATGAAGACTTCAAAGAGATTTATCAGCGAAACAGATCTTCTGTCTACAGATGTAGCAAGATTTACTGTTCTTGCGACCGCAGGAAAAAATGTCAAAAACAGCAAGTTTTGTGGTCCGTATAGATTAACGCTGCGGGGGTGCATGCTTTTAAATTGGACCCCCACAGCATTAATCCTTTCGCTTGAATGGGCCATCTACTGGGATAAAATACCAGTACTCACCTTTTTAGATGAGCTGCGCAGCCGTGTCCCTGCAGAACTGAAGGTAAGATGCAGGACGGTACTGTACTTCCCCCTGGATGATGTAGATGACCTTAAATGGGTCTCTACATCAGTAGGTGGAGGATATATGGCCATATTTGCAGACAGAGAGATAGCTGCACAGCTCACCTGAAATGTTAGTACCGATATTCTCCCAGCAGATGGCCCAAAAGGATTAACGCTGCAGGGTCCCATTCAGAAGCATGAAACCTCACATAATTAACCCTCCGGGTCAGCTTACAATCCTCGGGCCACTCGAGCTGTAGCCACAGTGCAGCCGCACGGAGCAGTGACAATAACGGCACCGAGAACAGTAAGTCTGGCGGCATCTGTAGCTTTTCTGATCTGGCTCGTTGATGTCTAGTGAAGTTACAGTGAGAGGGGCCTAGCAGCCATATTCACTTTGGTTGTCGGCTCAATTTTGATGAATAAAAACCAAAATAGGGTAGAGTATAGTAAAACAAATATTTCAAAAATAAATGTGCACATTTAACAAATATCAACAGACCTACTTTTTCTTTGTATGGCGTGAAACAAAAATCCAATTCAAGAACAGAATGTCCTACTTTGGATTGTTCAAGTTTTATTTAGCTTATATTCTTATTTTGCAATTTGCTATCAAACTCCATGAATCCTCCTGTTTGTAAAGGACATTTTCAAAGTACCTATAACAATAAGACAATTCAGCTGCACACATCTTACACCACTCTTTCATTTTTTTACATTAGTTTTCTAGCAATTTTTTGTTTGGTGTTGCATGGTTTCTTTTGTTTCATTGATTTACTTTTACATTGAGTACAAGGAGGAATATTAAAAGTAATTTTGCGTGGTTGTTTACTTTCAGCCAAACAGTATATCGAGACTGACCCTTCAGGAAGAGATAAAGGCATTCCCATTGGCACAGTGAAACAAGGACATGAGCCTGCAACTTTCACTGGTTGGTTTTTGGCCTGGGACTCCAAGAAATGGCAGAATTGAGAGATATTAAAGGCTTCTATAGAAGAAAAAGAAACCAATGCTCTTAAAACCATCCTTTGCCAATGCTAAATACATGCATATTATTTGTTACCTGCCTTTTTTATGACAATTGTTCGCTTTCACATAATATAACCTTTTTTTATTCAGCTACAAGACAGAATTAATGTGATACAGGATGCCCTAAGAATGTAAATTAATTCTCATTTGTTTTATCTTGTATACTGCTTTTCATTCTCCATAGAGTCCTGAAGTGCATCTTATTAAGGAGCTAATGCTATATGGGCCGAAGCGGTTGAATGGACCATTCATGGCTGAAATTGTTCATTGACTTTTTAATGAGGAATTTTGGTCGAAAACGGCTTCAGTGCATATAGAATAAGCCCCTACGCTAGCTCTACTTTCTACTGTCAAAGATATTATGCCTTAGAATACTTGGCTCTTATAATGTATGTAAATAAACTTACCCACTCAGGTCTTTTAAACCTTGTCACATGTAAAATGATTCTCAAAAGACAGACATTTAAAAATGTCTAAATTTTATCCCTGGCATTTTGTTGGCATATTTTTTATTTATATTGATATGATTATCTGCTATCTGTAATAATGTCACATATTTTCTGGTAAATGTGAGTTTATTTGTAGAGTCTAATATGGTCATTGCCTTTGGTAGGATTTCTTGTTGCACAGGGTAAAACATGTTAGGGCATCACAACTGTAAATAAACAGAGTTTTTTTCTTCGTGGTAGTTGGTTAACTAGGTTCATGTGGGGGCAGTATGTGCAGGTAACTGGAAAAATTCATTTGCACTATTTACGTGGAAAAAGCCATTTGGAAAATTAGATGACCTTTACTCTAATACAGTATCTTAAATATGTTAGATTTACTTCACTATCAAGTTGGTATTTGAAATGATGAATCAGGCCCTATTCGTGCGCCAATGAAAAACTGTAATTTTATATAATGTGCTTTGTTTTTTAATATATACGCTATTACAGTACCACAAAATATATTGTTCACATCTTTGAAAAACGATTTGTCTTTCAAGATTTTTGTGATTTTTTTTTGTTTATAATGCTTGCCATTTTAATGTTACATTAAATCAATTTTTGTAAAATTTTTCCATAAGTATTAGATTTTTCCAAAAAAAACGTTTCATTCATTAAAAATCTGTCTGCTTCTAAAATGAAGATGTTTTTCTAATTATTTTTTTGTTTGAATAATTATGAACAATCTAGTATACTACATATCTATAAATGTCAGCACAAATAACATTTCTGATCACATTGCGTAACGATTCCTCTGATACCTTGCCCATACCCAATTCAAAGCCCAACGGCACAGGTGTGGCTCGTGACTAGAGATGAGCCAAAAAAAATGATGGATCTGGAGCCGCCTCGATCAGCCGGTTCCTTTGATCCACGGGTCAGTCTCAAATACTTCTGATTTTTTCTGCTATCACAGACAACCCACATGGATTGTTATTATTCCACACTCAGATTAAATCTGAGGAGGGAAAGAGAGAATTTTTTAACAATATGCTATGCGGATTTCGGATTCAATATGGAATTGGAGTTTGAAGTTTTACAAATCCACCTGGATTGTATCTAATGGTGGATTCAAATGAATCTGCACAGTGTTTTTTAGTACCCAATCCGCAAACGGATTTTGGGGTGTGGGGGATGGATGGATTTGGTCAAACCAATCTGCGGAATTCCGGGGAATGGATTTGGACTGGTTCGCCCATCACTACTCATCACTACCTCCTGCTATCCACATTGGGAAAGCAGATCGATACCATCCAGCCATGTTAAAGAGTGTCACCAAACTTGTCAAACCTCAGAAATATCTTCAGGCCCCAGGCTGGCAAGCAATCAAGGACAAACAGCTGTGTAGTATAATTCGATAGAAGCGTTAAATATATATTCCTAAATTTTGTGTCCACTGTTTATTATATATAAACAGCACTGGATACACTGTATGCTGGGGATAATGGTGAAAGACCGGGTTGCAGATCTGCCTAGGACATGTGAATGTGCTCACAAGTGATCTTTTTATTTGCTATATGCAAAACGGTGGAGGTTTCTTGTTGCCTTTTTCACCCACCATAACTTAAAATGTGATGGTAAACCCTACAGTCTTGAAAATGCAAAGCCAGCAGTACAACCAACTTCACACTGATGATACCCATTAAGGTTGAAACATGTCTGTGAATTGTTTCGCTGGCTTTGCATCTGATTCCCATGCTGTGCTTTAAAGCTGTGTCAACAGCGAGCATTAGCTTATATGGGCTCCATGTAATAATGGTTTTTCAGACAAAAGGTGACATGGTGTGCTCATTTGCATGTAATTTCCCAGAATCCCTTGCTGCAGTGGAAGCACTGTATGCTGGGGATAATGGTGAAAGGCAGTGTTGCAGACCTGCCTAAGACATGTGAATGTGCTCACAATTGATCTTTTTATTTGCTATATGCAATACGGTGGAGATTTCTTGTTGCCTTTTTCACCCACCATAACTTAAAACGTGATGGTACAACATTACAGTGGTATGTAGCTAACACCCTCTACACATAATGGTGCATGTATCAGAGCAACATACACAAAATACAGAAAGTGAATATAAAAATACAAAAGAAAAATAGAGTAAAACTGCACATACACCAATATAAGTGTATAGCAAAGTGTCAAGAGTATATGTAAATAGTCCACAAAATTAAATATATCCCTGCTGGAAAAAAATTGAAATAAAAAAAAATATATATATAGCCATGTCTGGTTTTGGCTACTATTCTACACTGCCGAACATGTAAATTCTTGTAGCAGTGCAGGCAGTGTTAGGCCTAATCTGGGTTTTCCCCTGCAGTGAGCTGCTCCCTTGAGTGACAGGGGGCAGGACAAGGCCTGTGTTCTGCCAATCCTGGGCTTGGACCCTCCCCAAGGGTACTTAAGAGGCTGCACTTCCTAAATTTTGCCAGTGTTGTCTCTCCCCTGACAGTCCCACAGAAGAGTGTGGGCAGGGCTCTGGCCACCTTCGATCCCCTCCCTTAGGGGAGTGGGAGTGAGGACTATACCTCATGCTCCATCAGGGAGTAGGAGAAGAGCAAGGACCGAACTTTGGGGCCCATGCCTGGGGGGTGAGTACAGGGACCATCACAAGGCTGGAACCAATTGTATGCAGTGTATGCTGATTATTGCTGTTGGACAAATAAAGCTGTTCCTGTGTTATAAAATATACTCCTGTCTGAGTCTGCAATCTATCAGGGTTCTCCTGCAGGGATTGCCTCCAGCACTCCTGGAGCCTGCAAGAGATGAAGGCGTTGAACCAAGAGTGAGAAAGGACCAGCTATCACCCCAAAAACCTGTCCTGTCTTCCCTAATACCATTTGCTGAACCTCAGAGCTTCTGTGAACCAGCAGGTACCCAGCACTACACACCTGGTAACGGGAATCTCCCAGAGGGTGGGGGAAACACTGTTACATTTGGAGGCGCTGCTGAGATCATCATGACAGGCTTTTACAGCGAAAGGTACGCTTTCAAGCTGAGTACTAAAGAAGGATGGGGGGCCAGTTGTAGTGTTATGGGGAATCTTGTTTAGCATAGCAAGGGACCACTTTCCCCACCAGGGATCTGCAGCCTGCGCTGTACCTAATGAGGTAAACTGTGCTGAAGCAACCTGCTATTGTTCAAGTTTGTGTCACTGAGGACTGATGTTTAGGACGCCTGGAAGTGGTGTGTTGCTTGCCTGGGCCCCAGAATCCTTTGGAAAGGGAGTACAGTGGCAGGGCCAGAAGGGGTGGCGTTAAGGTATTGATGAGTCATGTTCGAGGGAGGGGAGTCTTGAAAGTCAGGATCGCCAGAACCTCTGTTTGAAGACGTATCACAATTATTATTAGCACAGGGAGCTGCAGTGTACTCAGATTGAACTGTCAACGTGTGCAGTGTACTGGAGGGGGGGGGGGTGCCTAACCAGGGGTATCTTTCCTGCCTCAGACCATCTGCAGCATGAAGAGAGCAGTTTCCCACCAAAAACAGGAGGACCGCGTGGAAAAGTTTCAAAAGTTGCAAGATTTTCCTTGCAAAATTGTGCAGGGCTTGGCGCGAAGAGTGTGCATAGGGCTCTGGCCACCTTCTATCCCCTCACTTACGGGAGTGGGAGTGAGGACTATCAGGGAGTAGGTGAAGAGCAAGGACTGACCTTTGAGGCCCATGCCTGGGGGTTGAGTCCAGGGACCATCACAAGGCTAGAACCAAGTGTATGCAGTGTATACAGTGTACGCTGATTGAGTGACAAATAAAGCTGTTCCTGTGTTATAAAATATACTCCTGCCTGAGTCTGCAATCTATCAGTGGGAGTATAAGAGGGTTCTCCTTCAGGGATTGCCTGCAGCACTCCTGGAGCCTGCAAGAGATGGAGGCGCTGAACCAAGAGTGAAAAAGAACCAGCTATCACCCCAAAAGCCTGCTTCTTCACCAATACCATCGGCGGAACCTCAGAGCTTCTGTGAACCAGCAGGTACCCAGCACTACACACCTGGTAACAGTGGAATCTCCCAGAAGGTGGGGGAAACACCATTACACATATATGAAATAATATCATAAAAAGTCCATGTGTCCATAAAAACAGATACAAAAGTAATAGTTGATGCAAATGCATCCTAGTTGTTAAGTTGATGCCACTTCTAAGAAGGAAGTCCTCTATTTCCTGATTTGTGTAATCATGGCTCTAGCGAAGAAGTGGAAACAAAAATACACACTTAAATTGGACTAAAGGTATTACAGTTTATTTGACGTCATAAAAACATAAAAAATAGTAAAAAATGCTATAGGTTATAATAGAACTATAGCTTATCTGCTTGAGATGCAGGTCCTCTGCGGGCCTATAGAGGACTGCGTGTCTCCTGACTTCTAGTAGTATAAGTGGTGCTGTTGCGACCGCTTCATATGTGACTACGGGTTCTTACACCGGACAAACTTAGATCCTACGCTTTTCGCAACTCATGGTCACTTTGTCAAGGATTGGAAAGTCTACGAAACAACTGCTGTATTTAAAAGGGGAATGGACTCCCGTAATTCATTTACTTGGATAATTGGACACTGGGGTGTTTAATCAGTGTTGTGCTCATATGAACAACTGATTTACAATACACTTTAAAATTGAACACAATAAATAGGATAGAGTATAGTGAAATAGACAGCAGCTCTGTTGTGGCTCTCCTTGCCCCACAGGCCATATCTTTACCACCTGGCCCATACCCTTTTCTCCTCCCACTCCTGTACTTAACCACCCCCCCCCCCCCAGCCACATAACTATAACCCACAGGCACATAACTATAACACCCCTCTCCAGTACAATGAGAATGTACATTCATAATCATGAAAGTTAATTGTGGGGGAGGGACACAAGGCTGAAGGTTCACCTGGGGCACCTAATACCTGGCCCTGTTAAGAACAGTTAAAAGTACATTATCCATGGAGACTAATGGCAGATACAAAGATATTTTTAAGGAAAGGTTGTCCATGTTTTAGAGAGGAAAGTTATACAGGGCTGTACCAAATAACTAAACATGGAAAGGATGTTGATTCAGGGAGGTATCTGATTACAGGGAGTGAGCAGAGCGCCGACACCGTGGACACAGAGTGGTCAAAAACGCCTTTTTATTCAGTGGAGCATGTGAGTTTGTATGGGCTCACTGCTCATTCTGTGTGAATTTTTATAAACTGTTCTGTACTATATATCTCTTTTCTGTTTCATGACCCTGGGGAGTTCCTGATCTATTATACCATCCTGCAAATCAGATCCAACCTGATTATATTTCCCAATATTTCCTCCAAGTGAGTGGACATTTATTCTGACACTACACAGTGTATTTCACTTGTACTTTATTATATTCCATTGCGCGTAGGGAGTTCTTGCTGTGTACATTTTACCAACCTATTTTATTGATCAATTTTACTGCAATCATTTTCAGTTTTAAACTATGACATACAATTGTTACTAGGTTTAATAATTAAAACAGCTTACACATATATTCAGTAATCATAAGCATGCTGCAACATTTGTTGTCCACTAGGGGACACCTGAAATCTAAACATTGAACAGGCTTTGTCAATGCAAGGGCATGCAACGCAGTCTACTGTATGGCACATAACAGGGTCAAGTGGCATTAAAGAAAATGTGTACAAATATTTTGGTACATTATACTTTTTTTTTTAAATAAAATGTGCATTTATTATAAAGCAGCAACTCCAATATAGGGTTCTGAAATGTATTTTCTTTGTTTTTTTAAACTATGATGAAATATAAAATGAATGGATGATTCATTTTTTAAGGAACAGTCACATGAAACAAACATCAAAATCCAAGGCAAGTTTCCAAGAAATATAACAGTTCTGGCTGGACATTTAATAGTGAATGTTTTCCTTTTTAATGCTATTTATGATACAAGCCACTGTCTGACAAAAGAAAATATCAGGCCTTTTATTTCTCAATTTTTATGTCTATTCTTACAATGTTTTTCCTTCCTATCAGCAAAACAAAATATCACTTGTAAGAATATTCACGTCTCAGACAGGTCTGCAAGCCTGCTTTTCACCTTTATCTCTTAGTGCTTCCACTGCAGCAAGGGATTCTGGGAAATTACATGCAAATGAGAATGATCAGTGATCAGAAAGGCATTTAGCTGTATGTCACTAGAGATGCTGCTTTTAAATACTACATGTGTAACGGTCAGACCCCCACCCAATCTCATATTAGCCCCTGTGGGTGTAATCTGCTCCCATTTACATGTATGTGTGTTGTGGTGCACCTGCTGGCAACAGTGTCCCGCGGGTTGGTAATGGAGAATATCACCATGACAGGCATCTGATGTAGTGTTCAGAGTCCTACTCACATTTGGTACAGCGCCTCCACCCCATCAGGATCCCTACGGCTGCAGGGAGGAGTGTCTGACGGGGAACTCCTTGGTGCATCTTCCTGCGGAATAACTCCAGACTCACACAGGAAGGATCTCTTGAACCAGGGCATCTTTAATTGCACGTTACTTGGCAGACTGCCCATCATAGCGGCCGACACTAGCCGCACATTCCGTGAAGGTACTCCATGCAGAAGGTTCCTCCTCTCTCTTAATTGAGTTGCTCTTCCACCTCTCCCCTAAGGGAGATCACAAGCTGTGCCAGGTCCCTGGACACAGTGTGTATTCAGCTTGTCATTTGCCACTCTGACCAGCAGAGCTTAACCTTGAACATCACACAACTTGAACTACTTGGACACTTAAACCGACTGACTAACTTTAGGCAGGGCTGTGTAATATATAGACTCCAGAAAGATCCACCTCTGTGTCACTAACAGTGGACACAAAGCTTGCTGTCACTTCCTTTGCTACATATGACACTTCAACAGGGTTTGAGGGCAAACCTCCATGATAGTTACTGGCAACCCTGCCTTCTTACCAGGATTACTGCCAGCATGAGAGAGATCTGTACACCAATTTACACATGGCTACACATGTATCTCTCATTTAACTAACATGTTAGAAGTCAATTGTTGAATGAAAAGTTGCAGTGGAAGTATCACCATTCAAAACATCATCAAATCACTTCAAAAATTCAATCTTGCCTTTTTAAAGGAACACTGCATTCTTTATAGACCTGTACCAGATAATAATGTCAGAGAACAAGCCCAATGTAATTTTTAAATTAATCTGTGCATCAAACTATTTTTCCACCTTTTTACCTTTCCTGCACCTGCTCATAATTTGTGAAGAGATCAATAGGAGTAAGAAAGAGTTTACATGAACACATATGGTCATAGGATAAATTACATTTTGTATAGGAAGGCTTCACTTTTTTTTTTTCCACTTCAATTTTATTTACAGCAACAATTCTACCAAGGGTTGCCAGGTGTCCGGTATTAAACCGGACAGGCTTTTATTTGGTTAACCTGTCCGGTAAAATATGAGAGATAATACCGGACATGGGATAGAGCAGGGCTGCTGCTGCTAGGGGGCTGGCCAGCTTCTGATTGGCTGAATTACACAGCAGCAACCAATCAGGAGGTGGCAGGAGCCTGGGAGGTAGGGCCAAAGAGCGGAGGAAAAGCATCCAGCAGAGAGGTGAGGCTGTGTCTGGGTGTTTCAGTGTGTGTGTGTGTGTGTGTGTCCTGTCTGTATATATGTGTGTGTGTGTGTGTATGTGTGTGTGTGTGTGTGTGTGTGTGTGTGTGTGTGTGTGTGTGTGTGTGTGTGTGTGTGTGTGTGTGTGTGTGTGTGTGTGTGTGTGTGTGTGTGTGTGTGTGTGTGTGTAAGTGTGTGTGTGTAAGTGTGTGTGTAAGTGTGTGTGTGAGAGATTATCTCAGTGTGAGTGTATGTGTGTGTGTCTCAGTGTGTGAGTGTATGTGTGAGTGTCTCAGTGTGTGAGTGTATGTGTGTGTGTATCTGTGTGTGTCTCAGTGTGTGTCTGTCTTTCTGCCTGTGTCTGTCTTTCTGCCTGTGTCGTGCGTGCGTGTGTGTGTGTGTGTGTGTGTGTGTGTGTGTGTGTGTGTGTGTGTGTGTGTGTGTGTGTGTGTGAATGTCAGTGTGTGTATGTCTCAATGTGTGTGTGTGTGTATGTCTCAGTGTGTGTGTGTGTGTGTGTGTGTGTGTGTGTGTGTGTGTGTGTGTGTGTGTGTGTGTGTGTGTGTGTGTGTGTGTGTGTGTGTGTGTGTGTGTATGTCAGTGTGTGTATGTCTCAATGTGTGTGTGTGTGTGTGTATGTCTCAGTGTGTGTGTGTGTGTGTGTGTGTGTGTGTGTGTGTGTGTGTGTGTGTGTGTGTGTGTGTGTGTGTGTGTGTGTGTGTGTGTGTGTGTGTGTGTGATAGACAATACATACAGTACTGACAACATTGTTTAATTGCGCACTCACCCTTACTTTTCTTTTACTATACTAACAGTCTTCCCATTTTCAAGATCTATTAAAAATAACCAGCATTGTAAATTCTCAGAAAGGCTCCATACCTCAGCTCTCATCACAGCAGCATTGCAATCTCTGCAGCACTCTCTTACAGATCATCCCCAAGAAGGCAGAGCAGGTTACTTATTTAATGGCATGATTCAATATGCAATTTAAAGCTGGATTTTGAAGTGTAAATTTGAAAGCTACTGTACTGATGACAGGGGGGGGAGGTGAGAGGATGAAGGGATGGGGGGTAAGAGGATGAAGGGATGGGGGTAACAGAGGATAAAGGGAGGGGGAGAGAGGATGAAAGGAGGGGTGAGATGACAAGGGGGGTGAAAGGACAAGGGGGGTGGGAGGGTGAGAGGACAATGGGGGGGAGAGAGAGAGGATGAGGAGGGGTGCAACAATCTTGGAGTTTGTGGGAGGAGCAGTAAGATCAGTATTGCTCGCCATGTACAGTATGACTGCAGGTCGGTTATTTATAAATGATCTGACCATTACGTCATTTGTTCTAAATTTCATTCCAAACATGCACAAATTTGCACTATTTCATATTCTATTTCCTAAAACTATCCTCGGAAGGGTGCTCCCTCCCAAGACTCCTCCCCGGATTTTTTTACGAAATAGAATATAAATTGGTGCAAATTGGTGAATACTTGGAGTGAAATTTTGAAAAAATGACATCAGTCAGGTCATTTATAAATAACATTGTTCCCCACCAACGATTCTCGTGCGCGTCGCACCTTTCACCATTGTGTCCAATATTTTTCGACAAGCCACCTCACAACCCTAATTCTACCAAATCTGAGTTGGGAAAAAACTAGTGTAATCAAGTTTCTTACATTTGATGCTTCCGAAAAAAGCTTAAAATAGCATTACTAACCCCCCCCCCTTTGCTAATATATGTAAAACATGTGTGTATGGTTGCATTCCTGTCAGAGGTTAAGTTAAGCGCCACCAAAAAACATATGGATTGGGGACCCCTAATGTAATTTGATATAACCTGAGCATATTATTGATTCGTTATGTTTCATCTTGACACATAGGGCCATAAGTAGCACTATTACATACTGTAAGACACCTTTAAGCACCAGGAGGTATCTATCTATCGATCTATCTATCTATCGATCTATCTATCTATCTATCTATATCTATATATATATACATATATATACATATATATATATATATATATATATATATATATTCTCTAAGGATGTCTGCACATCCCTCTGTGATAGGCTTAACGGCCTGTCACTCACCCAGGGGCAGCCAGTGAGGCTGGACATACAGTATGTCCCCCTCTATGATAGGTTGTCACTCACCCAGGGAAGACCAGTGAGGTTGCATATCCCTCCCCCTCTGTGATAGGCCGATTGGCCTGCCACTCACCCCGGGACAGCCAATGAGACAACAGATCCTGTATAATGAGACTTCATATTGGCTGTGTGACATCTTTAGTGACACATATGAAGTGTCTGGCTGGTTGATTGGAGGTGAAGAATACAAGAATTGGACTCTGCACTTCATCATCAAACCTGCACCTGTGAGAACTTGGTTTCTAAATGCTCTATAAAGTTTTACACATCTAAAGACAAACTTTCTTAGTGCAACGCCTGAATGCCCGCAGACCTGGCCAGTCCCCAATACTGAGGTGGGTAAGGGTATAACACGCACCCACATCAGTGAAGGCGTTGCCCGGAGTGTGGTATGATGCGTTGCCGGGCCTGGTGAGAAAGGGTTAACTTGATACTTGCTGTGTCCCGGGTGCCAGAAGTCCGTGGGTAGAGATCGGAGAGCCGTAGGTCAGGGGCAGGAGAGCAGCGTAGTAAGGTCCAAAGCCGAGTCCAGGGAGTAGCGAGGTACACAAAGTCAACGAGAGCCAAGATCAAATCCAAGGGAATCCAACAGGGGCAGGGACAGGAACTAGAGCTGTAATACAGAAGAGAGCCAGGCATAGACGACCGAACAAGAGAAGCCACAGAAGAACTATGCAGAGCAAGGAAGGAGAGGGCAGACTGGGGTTATATATGCAGGAGAACCAATGAGAGCAAGAGGTGGAGTGGAGGCCTGCCTGAGCAAGCCCAGGGATAGGTTCAGGTGCCCAGAGTGGGAGTCAGCCAGGTGAGTGGTGGTGACAGCCTGTAGCTGATGGGAGGCGGAGCCAGCGGTGCGGGAGGACGGCAAAGAGGATCGGGTGCGCGCGCGCCCTGTAAGGTTCCCGTGCGCGCGCCCGGGCCGTGTGTGGGAGGATGCGTCCGACCGGAGGAGGTAAGGAGCCGACGGGGAGGGGTCTGGGACGAGGGGCCGCACTGGGAGCCTGGGTGACGGTGACCCGCTGAGAGGCGCGTGTCCCCTGATCCCTTACACTTAGCTGCTGTTTAACCTTTAGAGTTAGACAGCCCTCCCAGGCCTGATTTATCCACCTGCTCTTTCACATCCTACTCCTCATCTCCTCCAATACCTGGGAACTCTATCCTCCTTCCTTTCTTTCCCTGCATCTCATTATGCCCTCACTATTGCTTTTTCTGTTTACCATTTCCTCACTCCTTTGTAAACTTTTCTATTCTCTCCAAATTTCACACTCTGCTATCCACATTTCTTCATCTCTGCTTCCCTCCACCTGTGCTTGTGCCCATACACTGCACCACTATGTACACACCAACAACTTCTACACCCCTCAATATCACCCTTACAAATCCTCATCTCACCTCCTCTCTCTACTGATGGAAATAACTCTCCTTATCCTGGACCCAGCCATATACACAACTGTTCTTGCCCATGCCTCCTCTTTCCCTGCTAATGGTATTAATCCATCTAATTTAATGTAATACTGGTAATGCAAGGAGTTCAAAGAGAGGAGAGGAGAGACTGCAAAGTGGAGCAGGGCATGATGGAGGGGGGGGGGAACAGGAAGGAGGGAAGATGAGACAGAGAGAGCAGTGTACACATGGGAGGGGGGGAGACAGCAAGGTGAGTAGGAGGAGGAAACAGAAAGACAGTACAGAGGAAGAGACAGATGTGTGGGAGAAGAGTGAGTATAGTTTCTACAGAGAGGAGCTGGCACAGTAAGGCAGAAAGTGCATATAGGGGAGCAGAGAGTGCAAAGAGGAGCGGGGCATGATGGAGAAAGGAGAGGAGAAACAGACAGACCGCAAGGAGAGGAGGAGACAGAGAGATAAACAGCAAGAAGAAGAGGAGACCGAGAGAGAAACAGCAATAAGAGGAGACAGAGAAAGACAGCAAGGAGAGGAGGAGACAGAGGGATGAGGAGGAAGGAAACGGAGAGAAATATGCACATTGGGCAGGAGGGAGTGCAAAGAGAGGGGAGGAGAGACTGCAAGGTCAGTAGGAGGAGGAAACAGAGAGACATCAAGTAGAGGAGGTGACAGATGATATAAGTAGAAGAGGAGGGAGTATAGTGTGCACAGAGAGGAACAGAGAGGAACGGACACAGTAAGGCAGGGAATACAAAGAGGGGTGGAGAGAGTACAAAGAGCATGGCATGATGGAGGAGAGAGTAATGTGGGGGAGAGGGGACAAGAGACAGCAAGTAATTACAGGGAGGGGTGAAAACAAATAGTAATGTTTACTACCTTTCAGATATTCTAGATCAGCGTATGTTACGCCGGGTACAGCTGGTATCTTATGGAATAGCACTGCCTAGGCAATATGGGCCATAATCCCAGTAATGATCACACCAAAGTCTATAGAGGAATAGGGACAACATGTTGCCAGACATAACCCACTACCCTTGTTGGGTCTACTCGGAGAGCTATGTAAAGAGGTTCTTTGCGCCTAAGGGGTCACACAGTTAAAGGCATACTTTGGGTGAGTCAGTCCTCCTCCCCCAATAATATATAGAAAGACAATAAGTGTGTTAATGTTTATTATAAAAAAAATAATACAAATATATATATATATATATATATATATATATATATATATATATATATATATATATATATTTTTTTTTTTTATATATACACACATTTAAAAAAAGTAAAGGAGAAAATCTATACAAAAAAGTACATATTTTTGTGATTCTTTGACAGTTTATAAATAGTTGTTATGTTGATTAAGTTAAATAGTTTCATTGTTTTTGTTCACTTATGCTTTCTGCTGGGAGGCTGAGCTACTGTATGTTTGAGGTTATGGAAATTTTAACCACTTGCCTGGGAGGCGAGAGGGAGAGTTTATAATATAGTATGTATTGACTTCAGTATATTAACTATCAAAATGAATGTGTGTTATTTACAATACACGATAAATTAATGATATGGCTTTAACCGTAATCCCAGACTCCTTTGCATTTATTTCAGGGCAATAATCAAGGTTGGACTGGCCAATTGAGGAACCGGGAAAGTCCTAGCTAGGCCCACAGCCATGGGCACCCAAAGGGCAGGAGTGTTGTACCACCTCTCCTCGCCCCCTACCAAAAATTGGGAATCCTAACTAAGGGGGGAGAATTTAATACCTTAGTGGGCCCGGGATGCTCTAGTCCAACATTGTGTATGCTGGTGTGTGTGGAGAGTTTTACGTCATGCAGCAAACATGACAGGCTACGGCCCCAGTCACTGCATGCACGCACACGTCGGAGCACCTGGCAGCGCTTGCACCAGTTTCAGCCACAATCTGTGGTCTGTGGTTGCGCCAGAGAAGAGCAAGTTATTGCAAGGGTAGGGGGGGTGGGGTGACTGGGGCGCAGCCATGACATCACACGGCTGGTTGGCCCTCATTGGCTGAACCGCCGCCGTGACATGGCTACCGCTCGGCCGACACACCAAAAGACAAAAATCTTGTCTTGTGGCAAAGTTGGCCGCGCATCGCGCTTTTTGCAGGCGCGTGCAGGCAGTGACTGGGGCCGGCCCCAGTGAGGGCCATATCTTGTACGAGCCGCACACACCGTAGCGCGCGCAGCCATGAGCAGTGTGGACGAGGCCTAAGAAACTTATTCACTAATGTCTCCTCGCTGCAAAATTGAGGCTGGGGGATGTGGCCTGGAGCACATGTTGGGTCATTTATCAATGTATCCTAGCTGTAAAATTAATGCAACAATACTGAACTAGATTAATTAAAGAAGAAAAAAAAACATTGGTTTCAATAAGAATGTTTGTCCTTTATACATTTAGTACCGTTTTTTTTTGTTTTTTTTGCCCTATATGTGCAGCTGGTACACTTTCATAAAATACTTTTTAGAAGCAATTGTATTGTAAGAGGGTTTTAACAAAATGTTTATTTGTCTGAATAGAATGTCATGCAATATAAGACATGGTCGCATCAAAGTAGTAAAAATGTCATAGTATTTAATGTGATTTTAGATCTTATGTTCCTTTTGCCATCTTAATATGGAGGTATAATCCTTCTTCCTTTAAATACTTCCCCACAGCTGGAATACACGATATATTTATGTAGTAACTTCATTTGGCACCATGTCCAATGTATCATGATTTCGTTAAAATAAACTATGCTGTGTGCCCAGCTTGCTGTATTTACTTTGACTTCTGTGGTGCGACTCTTGACTACCAGCTAGTGGCACATTCTTTGCATTCGTTACTATTTGTACTTATAATAGGGAGAGCTCAACCAGAGCTTTGTAGATTTTCTGTAACTTTGTTTGGGAAGATTTATATTTTTCTCCAAAAGATCAAATCAAGCAATGATAGTTAATTTGGCCCCACTCATTATAATTAAGTAGTATACATGTGAAGGGATAAAAATATATACTGTATGTAATCATGAAAGGTTTGCAATATTTTGCATTGCTTTGCAAGCCAAACCACACAATATTTTCTTTAAAAAAAAAAAAAAAAATAGAAAATATACATACTGTAGAATATCAATTGTAAAATTAAAATATTGGTTGTGCACAGAAAAAAAAATCATACAAACAAAATCCAGACATTTGTTGTGAAGGTGATTTTTTTTGCTTTGTTTCTTCACATAATTTGAAACCATTTGAAATGTTTCCAACTCTTCATTTTTGTATTTATTTTTTGCTATTCTTACTGTAACTATGATTAATTATTCATTGATATTTCGCTTTGACTGTATCTATAACAAACAGCTCCCAATCTCAAGAATTAGGGGGCACATTTATTTTCTACAGTATATACCAAAAGCAAATGTTGCTTTTCCTGGTGACCGCCATACAGTATGATAGACATTTATGTGGATTGGATGTAACCTGGGGAGGGTAAACAATTTAGCAATTATCACCTAATTCTCTGTAGTTTCTCAGGAAAATCCTAAACTAGATGATCACTGGCAGAATCATTACTGCATCGTTATCTGTGTCCTTTTTTGTATCAATGGTTAAGTAAGAAGGTTGTGTCTCAATTTCTCATAGTATTACATAGTCCAAAATTGTAATAGATGTAGTGGCAGATCCTAATGTCTCTGACACAGCGCAAGACATTTATTGTAACTCGTATAGATTCTGTTAGGGCAGTGAAGTACTCTTTCTTTTTTTGTATTCTACATATAAACAATGCCTTAAATTTTTTGTTTCATATATTTAAATATGTATTCTTCTGAGAAATCTCCTAAAGAAGAAACCCACCCTATTGTGTTCGAAATGTAGGGGGAGGGGGGGGAGGAAAGAAGGTCATTCGCAGTTTGACTGCTCCAATGAGGGAAACCAAGAGAGTTACCAAATCGGCATTCATCCTGTTGACCACAACATCATCCCCACATTGCGACTTGCTATTGGATATTCAGGAAGAAAACAGACAACTAAATCTGTATGTATATTGGTAACCAGGGTGTTCCTGGAACTGAAAATGGTGTATTTCAGCTCTAAAGGTCCCCATAAAAAAAAAATCTACAGTACATGCAGACATTAGCCCGACGTTTCGGTCCCCAAAGGGACCTTCTTTAGGGGACCGAACGTCAGGCTAATATCTGCATGTTGGACATAATAAATGATATATAGTTTTTTGCTATCTATCTATCTATCTATCTATCTATCTATCTATCTATCTATCTATCTATCTATCTATCTATCTATCTATCTATCTATCTATATATATATATATATATATATACACATACATATATACATATATATATACATACGTGGAAAAATGACCTAGGCGCAGGTAAAGAGAAGGGGGAAGGGGAAAACAAAAAGAGTAGTATGTCTGATTAGGCATTACATATAAATGGTGAGAGATACACTCACAATTAGATGGTCAAAAAGAGCCTTTATCCAAATCAATTGGATCTGGAACACTGATTGTTTATTATTGGGACTGGATATTTCTTTTTTCACACTTGTCTTATTGCTGCAGGACCCACTCCAGGGTCTGATCCGTCTTAGTCTTCACTGTGACGCGCGCCTGGCAGGGGGGAGGCGCGTGCACAGCACGACGCCGCGATCAGCGGTCTGGGGGGAGAGGGAAGGTTTACGACGGGAGGAGCTTGGCTATGGGTTTGCGGGGGCGTGGCCATGACGTCCCGCGGCTGGTTCGCCCTTATTGGCTGAACTGCCAGCGGAGGCGTGGCCATGCCCCATCGCAGATGTCAAGTTCAAATTCCCCTGCCTCCCTGAAAACCTGTCGCGCACTGCTGGGGAAAGGTGCGCGACAAGGTAGGGACTGGGACCGGCCGGACTGGAGGGACGGGGCTTGATAGCACAGCGCACGCCGAGCCGTGCGCTGTGGTGGTGACTGGGACCGCAGCCTTAGATGGACTCAATTCCAAGTGAACACAATGGGGGAATAAAGAAAATAAGAAACAGATATAGTGTAACACAGTTTATTAAAAATATATAAAATCCTATAAACATATAGGTATCCACTCACACTTTGTAAGTACTGTATATAAAAGGGCAGTTGGAGAGATTATAATCAAACTGAGTCTCTCGCGCTCAGTTTGTGCCCCGATCAGCTATTGTCCGTTTTATATTGGTTGTAACCTGGTAAGGGGATCTGCTGGAGAGTTCACTGCTCTGTGTACGGGCGTCTGTTCTCCTTGACCGGCGAACACTTCCGTGTCACGTGTCCTTCTCCCATTATCGCAAGATCTCGCTGAAAAACTCCTCTGCTTCCAAATTCTTCTGAATAGGGACTCTCTCCACTTCTGGCCTCTGACTGCGTATAAGATTTTTTTGTGTGGAACTGTCAGAGTAACCATTTAAACTTCCACATGTTTTATATTGTTGTTGGTGTCTGTGAGTACTTGGTTGATTTGGCTAACACCCCAAAATGTATGGGTTTTCAAGCAAGTTCTTTTTCTTTTTGTATGATTGATTAAGGGTTCTCAGAGTGACTCTCCCAAAAATGTGGATATGGAGGAAACTTTAATAGTTTTAAAAAATACTACAAATATTTATAACTTGTCAAAAAAATGTTTTACTTACACTGGAATAAAAAAATACATTATCCCTACTACTTAAATATGTGGGTGTAACAGGGTATAATTAAAATGGTCTATTGTAAAAATATATAGTAAATTACATAAAAATGTTTAACAAAAACCTAAGCATGTAGATAAAAAAAAAATATAAGAATGATCAAAAATGTACTCGGCTCTTTATGATGCCAGTTTTGCTGCCCAAAGTATAAGGTGACCAATCCTCTTCTCAGACATCAAACACAAAGAAGCACAAAACATACAGTAGCATATAGTCCTCTATAATATGTAAATGGAAAACATCATAAAAGATTGCACTCAAGCAAAAAGTAATATATTTGCCAGGTACCTACCAGAAACTATCAAAGCCGCCTCATGTTTAAGTTTGTTCAAGACTTCAGCTGTCTCACATTTTAATCTTGTCTGTAACTGTGGCATATGCTCATGATCATATATTATCACTAACTGTCCAAGAAATGTGTGCAAATATATAACGTTTAACCTCTGATCATATAACTTAATGTCATTATGTCTGAGACCAGGACTTGAAAACGAGAGGTTAACTCAATATAGAGTCCCTCATAAGGACACAATGTTGTACAAGCTTAAATAATATAAAGGTCACCTTCTCATGGGACATATTTACTTATTTATTGTATACTAAAATAGAAACAAAAGAAACTGATTAGCGATTTCCTTGCATAATGCAATCAGTAAACCACATATATCAAGGTTATGTTTTCCATGTGTAAACGTGTACTGGGTTCTGGTCTTAAACCAACGTCACAAGCAATTGAATCATCAGAGATTAAAACCGTTTTCAATGTAAATGTATTGTGCTGCTCTTTGTTGATATACATTGCTATGTTCCATCACATTAATGTTCTTTTTCAATTGATAAACAATAGTAGAAGTAAGACGGAGCAAAGCTACCACATTATTTTACTTCTTGTTTTTTGTATTAGTTTTATTCATCAAAATATGTTTTAATCAATAATGTAACTGTTACAATTTTTTATTGAAAGGTAGGTAGTGTTACATTTTTGTAAGAATAGCAGAACACGATTGAAGAATTTTTTCCCCATTCCTCTTAATTGATTTGATTTCTTTGATCAATCTGGGGCTGGTTTGCACCACTTTTTGCACTAGTTTTGCAGCACAGAGGCTTTTAGACACACCTATTAGCATATCAGATTTATTCGCTATTTCAATTAATTCTTAGGGAAACTGAATCGGCAATGTAAATATTAGCATGTAAGTGGGTTAAAAAAACCTAGGTCCATTTGAAATTAAATATGAACGACACTAGAGCCAGAAGGTGGGAAGTTCAAGGGTAATGTGAGGAAGTACTTCTCCAAGGAAAGAGTGGAGGATTCATACAATAGATTAGGTCAGTGGTGCTCAACTCCAGTCCTCACCACCCCCCTGCCCCCCCAAACAGGTCAGGTTTTCAGGATATCCCAGCTTCAGTACAGGTGGCTGAATCAAAGGCTCAGTCAAAGACTGAGCCTCTGATTCAACCACCTGTGCTGAAGCAGTGACTGATTGAGCCATGTGTGCTGAAGCAGGGACTGATTGAGCCGCGTGTGCTGACGCAGGGATATCCTGAACACCTGACTTAATAGGGGGCTTAAGGGCTGGAGTTGAGCACAACTGGACAAGGTGATGGGGGTTAATACAGTACAGGAATTATAAGTTGATTGGGAATTATTGTTCAACAAGAACCGAAAAACGACTTTAACAGGCTCCCGAGCTTATTGAATAAGGACCTTAATCCTCAAAATCAAATTTCACAGGAAGTATTTGAAATAAGATTTCTTAGTGTTTCGAAAATGTTAAACTTATGGGGCTCCCTGTATGAAAATTAACATTCAGCATAATATTAGATATTATGGTAGGAATAACTATGCAATTCCAACCACCTAGAAAACACCCAGATCTTCTCAGGTTAGAGAACAGAGACCCAAGTATATAGAGAATCAGATACTCAACATAATGTATTTGTTTACTTATACTATTATAGCAGTATAAAACTACTACATGCCTGCAGGTGAAATATTGACAAGAACTGTAAGTGGTTTTGAAAACCCTATATCCATTTGATGGGACATGAAAGATGAAATACTCAGGAGCCAGAGCATGGGAGGCTCAGATGGAATGTGAGTTTGTACTTCAAGGAATGAGTGGTGAATTCCTGCAATAATCCGATGGGGATTTACACAGTAATGGAATTCAAAGTTGCTTGGGAAAACCAAGAATTTGAGTCTAAGGTTTCACAATAGAAAATGTGCAGACTAGATGGACCAAGTGGTTCTTATATGCCATCAATTTATTTTTCATAATGCATGAAGATAACCATATGATGTGGACTTTAGTCAAACAAAAAAAAGTTGCACTTGCATTCTGGTATGTCTACTATGTTTTCAAATTACCATTGAGCCATTGTTCATGCAATGTGTTTATACATAATGTATAACCCTGTTCACTTAATGTAACCATGTATTTGTCATTTTAACTCGGTGCCCAGGACATACTTGAAAACGAGAGGTAACTCTCAATGTATTACTTCCTGGTAACACATTTGATAAATAAAATTGTGTTACCGGGACTAAGAAATGTAAATGTAAAACTTTGGTCTACCACAGAAATAAAATAATTTAACAAACACTGCAATACATTAAAAATGTACTTATTTTATTCAAATGTAACCCCTTTTCTACCAGAGGGGGCAGAAAAGTAAAAGGAATTAAAAGGTGATTGCATTTTGCTCTTCTCTCTATTGACATAATGTTTGATCTCCTTGTTCTTTCTAGAGTATAATTGGCTCACAGTCTATTCCATACCTTCCCTCCATTCATACCCAATTAGCAGATACTCTACTAGACCTGTCAACTCTGATTTTCTTTGTCTAACTGATTTGGTCTCAGTCTCATTTATTTATAGCATCAGTGGACTCAGACATGAATTGAGTCGCCCTGATAAAAATCAGTACTTTTCAATGCCATTTTTGGTGCTAGAACATCTAAATCCAGTCTTTTAAGCTTGCCATCTGACTGTTATGAGAGTCTGTATACCTACTAAACGTCATTTGTACTTTATGAACCCATTTCTCCCAGCGTAAGATAGTAGTGGACAACTCCATCTTTTCCCTCTGGCACCCATTCTCATTAAAGCCGAGAGAACACGCAGCTAATTAGAGCAGCTAGCCATTGATGACATACTATATCTAAAATGTAAAGAACATGTGAAAAATGTTTTTGTCAGAGGGAGTTTGTCAGCAATCCTATTGAGTAAATATACATATAAATTCTGTCAATTAATAATACAAAATATATATGTAACTATGTTTCCCCCACCCAATCGCAGAGAGGGGCCATTACAGGGTGTGTGGTGCTTATGCCTGCTGGCAACAGGGGGGCTGAGTCGTCCACCGATGGTAGTGGGGACACAGGATCAGGCTTCTGGGGTTCATATCCCAGATATCTCTTTAGCAGCGCCTCCATCTGCCATAGACTCCAGGAACTGAAGGTGATCTCCCACGGTAGAACTTATCACCTCTCCCCCCAGTAAGGTCACGCACCAGGCAGGAGGTATATATCAACCGGAATGGTTTACTCACTCTGTACAATACAGTTACATGACAGTCTTCTACCAGATACAGTACTCTCAGCTCTCACTGAATGATGGTCACTGGACCGTCACTACAGGCCAAGGGCACCCGCAGCCGTCCTAGCTCTTCCCCACCTCCCTAGCAGAGGCAGAGGTATGGTCCACACTCACTCTCTCCTGGAGGGAAGAGCACATGCGAAGGCCTCAATCTCAGGCTCCCAGTTGTGTGACTTGCCTTCCTCAAGTGGGGGAAGGAACATCTACTAATGTTAGGGTGGTCCTGCCCTTAAGTACAGCCAGGAGGCGGGCACCCCTTTGTCCCAGCTACAAAAGGATGTACCACCCCCTGCTGTCACTCAAGTGCAGTACCAAAAGGAGAGGGGGGAAAACACCATACCAACTACTGGCAACCTGGTTGTACCAGGGTTTACTGCCAGCCCAAGGGCAGAATAGTAGCCATCAGGTGACCTGGCTACATATATTTTACAATGTCTCACTTGAAAGTTCTCCTATGTTTGGAAACTTCTCCTGCATGGACAGAGGAGGTAATTTCAAGGGCCACTATAAAGCACAACATGCCCCATCCACCCTCCACTCCCTGTTCCATTCTGCCCCTCCCCATGTCAAGGGTCATGTTTTTATTATCACTATGTACAGTGCAGCACGGTTTTATGGTTTCTTGGTTGGTGGTAATGTATTCTGTGTTGCAAATGTTCCTTTATTAATTTAACATGAATCTATTAAAAATGTATTTGTGGATTTTTCTTTAATGTAATATTCCTTTTGAATTGATGTGGTCTTTTTTTATATTGTGTAATGTTTGATTTAATGTTAATTTTGCTCAACTAATTATATGTATTTATTTACTTATATCTGGGACAGTGCAGTCAGGTTATACTTTGTGTCAATGTGAATTGTGGTCACGTTGCACGGTGCTAAGTGAGTAATAGCGGTTTCTTGAAACTTTACAATTAAACACACAATTTTAATTACACACAAAAACAAAAAAGTACAAAGTGCAAGGGTAAGAGTTTTAATGTATATTTTTCCTTAATCTTCTTTTATCTTCTTTTTGCAAGTTTGTAAATTTACCAATCCTAAAAAGTAAATACTTTTAGTACTAAATAAAATCACTGGTGATAAAAAGCTCAGCAACAGAAACAATAATCAATAAAAACGTGATAATAGTTTACAGTTTTAGGATACAGACAATTCTGAAGATTAGATTGTTCAAATCCTTTGTTGACATTGGTTACAGCTTTTCATTGCTGAAAGAGCCTGCAAAACATTGCTTTGCAAGTCAGATAGTACCTAACTTCTATTTAATCAGAAACAAACACCAGTGACAAATACCTCAATTACCACTACTGCTGATTTTGAAAAGAGCATGAGTTTCAAAGTACATTTAAATATGTAATCACAGCTGAACCTGTGATCTGTGCATTGTAAACAGTTTTTTTGTGAAAGAATGCTGATCTGTTTATTGCCATACTTTTTGAAAGAATTGCATATATAATAGTCTTTGGCTCTTTCTGTTACATCTCAAATGTTAAGCATTCATTTTTGCATATAAAAATTGCTTAACTTTGGGAATCATACAGCAACCAGAATATGTAATGCATACTACTGTTTAAATAATGATGGTTCCAAAATATTTATTTTAGACTGTTGAATCACACATAAGTTCTCAGAATTGACGCCCCACTTTTCCCTGTTTTAATTTTTTTTCCCTTAGCAAAATACCCTTAATTTTCTGTTTGTTCATCTTCCATTATTTCAGATATGTTATTATTTCATTCTGAAATCCACTGGCACCTTTCTCTTTGAAGGAATATTAAGGTGAACTCATTTAATGGGGAATTAAAAAGAACCACTGTATGGTTCTTTTTGTAAAAGCTGCTATGTCATTACGGCAAATTAATTTCTGGATTTATGGAGCTCCCTAATGTCCCCAAAAGAAAATTGTACAGCTGTAAATACCATTGTATTTTGTTCAGTTTTGCCTCCAATTTAAAAGCTAAATGTATCTTAAAACCAATCAGCAACATTTTTCAATGGCAGAAAATATGTTACATTTTAAGTTTAAAGTATTGGGAGGCCCTATTATGCATTTGCATTCCGATTTTGCAGTCCACAGCTACTGTACTTTGCACTGGTAATGTTATTGTGCATTGATCTTTAAAGCACAGAGTGAATAAGAGTGTGTGAACTTCTGGAATAAGCTCCCTCACAGCAACAGCAGAATTCTCACTGTGCCTATACTATTTGCACTGGTATTCTGCCCCTTCCCCCATCTCTTTGCATAATGAGACCTTCCAACACCTTCTTTTATTTGTTTGAAGCCTATCCAACTCCCCCACTGTCTGACCTCCACCTCTTCCTTAGTTGCATCTTATTCCTCTTGCCGACAGGGAAAGGGACATTTCCCAGCTGCCAGGACTACAAAATGCAACCAGAATACCTTCTTACCTTAACTCCAATTTCCTTCTCTCATTCACCCATTTCTGCATGTGGCCTTCTAGTTACCATTTAATTGTACAAAAATAAATATAAAATATATCAATATATCTCCACACATTCCCCCAGCATAGAAAACAAGCAGTGGTCCTTTCCCTGTTCTAAGAAATGGTAAGAAAACGGGACCAAGCTCTGAGCTGGATTTTACAAAATGTACACAATACTTATGCGTTTAATTGAAAAAGTTACAGAGAATTTTTTTATTTGTATTATTTCAGTAAAAGTGGCATTTGTAAATTAAAAAAAAAAATAATGGTGATACAGATTTGTAAACAAAAAAAAGGAAGAGGTAGTCTGTAAGAAATAGTCAGGCCCCTTCAGCACTGAAGACGTTAACGGCCCGGGAGGGTATCGGTATGCAGTTTTCTGAACTATAAGTAACTTTAAAAGACTAAGACCCACTGGGTTAAAGTACCATTTGCAGAAAACTGATATATTCCAGACATTCATATTTCCTATCATGTTAACTGCCTATACATCATTTGTGACTTTGTTCATTCAATTTCTCTTGTTTGAAATGTACTATTGGACAAGTTTCACCTCCCCACATTACCTACCATTAGAGTGCCAGGTGTGCAGATGCATCATGGAGTTATCATTAATATTATTGCAATCATGTATTGCACTTCACCCGTACAAAGTCAAACAAGAGGATACTGTGATGATAACAACCATACAAAGATAAGAAAAACAAACATAAAAATCTAAGAAAAAACACACTAGTGGGGATATCTTGAGGACGGCTGTACTGCAAACAAGATCAACTGTTCTTACTATGAAAACGTTGCTATTTTCGAACGATCACAAAACGAGTTATAATTGAGATGGAGACACAGGTGTCTATAAAAGTCTCCCTGCTGCAAAATAAGGTTAAAAACCCCCACCAATTTAACTAATATAGTGGTGGCTGGTCCAGCTATCCCTCTACCTTCCCCTGTCATGTAAGTTCTAATAAGATGTAGACAGTGACAGGCTATCCTATGGGGTTTCCCCACTTCTCATGCTGAATTCCTGAGTAACAGGAGTGAAGTTGACACGGGGATCTGTGATAGCCAATGCTGGTACAGATACTGGGCCCTCCCTCTTTGAGCTGCAGGAAGGAAGGGTCTAAATTATACCTTGACGTTCAGCCTCTTAAGGGAGAGACCTTCAGTTCTCTTCCAGCCCTCCTGGAGAGAGGAGGTGTTAGTGTTTAGAGTTGGTTCCAGCCTGCCCCTGCGTGGGGTAGGAGCTTGCACTGTCTCCTCCCGGCCGGGAGTGAGACATGTGCTCAGCCCCTCTAATCCAGCCAGGCCTCAACATTACCCGCAGGCCAGTACCATCCAGAAGCCAGGTATCCACCCTATCCAATTGAAGCATATGCTGCAATAACACCAGCAGTGGCTGCTGAAATAAAGAACATCCTCATTTGTACTTCTGTCTCCGCTGCAGTCTGTATGGGGGGAGTTAAATGAGAGTAAGGACTGTCATAGTGGGGAACCTCTTCAGTTATGCTGAAGCCCCCTATGTCTGGAGGCGCTGACACCGAGAAGAACAGAACCAGAGGGATCCTTATAGGTCTGCCCTGTACCCCCACACCATCGCGGGAAACTCATCTATCCTGTACAACACAGGTAACCAGCACTACACCGAGCAGTCACATAGCCATAATCCCCAGAGGAAGGGGGGGGGGGATGATCATGCGCTTATCACCTTCCACACAAGCAGGTCCATGCATGCAGTTTGGTTGCGACAAATTCTAATTCAGATTGCTTTTCCTGGTACTATACAGGCAAATAAGAGCTTCAATCAAACTAAGAACTATGCAGCTAATCACAACATCTTTATTATAAAGTTTTCTTCCTGGTATAATACAGGATATTAATAATTTGATTATTGTTAGGACCTGCAAAGATTTGGTCTACCTTGGCGTTTGGTGTGCAGGCTTAAGATACTTTGGCCAAAGAATCAAACTAAATGACCATATGTTTTTAGTTTAGATATACATATATATATATAGTAGATGGTGCAGAACAATAGGCACTCCGTCTGGTTGAAACAATGTGGGTGCAAATCCTGTATGGTATAAAATAGGCAATACGATACCGTTTGAAGATGAATATCAGAGGCAGCACTCCAGGTAAGTGGTCAAAAGAAATTTGTATTAGCAAGACATCTTATCCAACGTTTAGGTCCTCGTGCAGGACCTTTCTCAAGGTGATGTGATCACACATTACCTTGAGAAAGGTCCCGCACGAGGACCGAAACGTTGGATAAGATGTCTTGTTAATACAAATTTCTTTTGACCACTTACCTGGAGTGCTGCCTCTGATATTCGTCTTCAAACGGTATCGTATTGCCTACATATATATATATATATATATATATATATATATATATATATATATATATGTGTCATTGGACGTAGCATTGGGCTCTGTCTGCGTTCTATGTTCTGTCCTTTTTATATATATATAGCGGTTTCTTGAAACTTTACAATTAAACACAATTTTAATTACACACAAGAACAAAAAAGTACAAAGTCTATGCAGTTTATTGTATTTTTAGATAACATGTTTTAATATTTAATAAACACATATGTTTTAAATATATTTTTAATATATGTTTATCTTAAAATTGTACATTACTTTTTAAATATTAGTGTATATATTTTTACATTTAATATGGTTATGTTGGTATGATTTTGGAATTATTTAGAGCCAGACTTGGGACCTGGTTAACATTGCTCCAATTTAAAGTGTGCTTTTAATTAGTTAATCCTCTTTACATGCTGCTGGGAACTCCTTTTGCCCTTGATTGGGATTTCATGTGCTCCCACTTTTTCTGATTACACTAGATCCATTGGCTGCTGCTCTGCACTTAAACTCCAGGGACAGCGCTATCACGTGACTTCCTGACGAAGCACTACGTGCGAAACACGTAGAGGTCACGTGGTGGCAGTTCCTGTGGAGTTATTGCAGCCGGTGGGAGTGGGCCCCCTTGTCTCTAGCAGGGTAAGTACTCAGATTGGTCCGGATCCTTTCTGTAGTGCGTAGCTAGATCCTGTGGTTACCCCTTGCTCCACACCGATCATACTAGTGCATTTACCAGTCCCGTTTTTTAAACGTTTTTTGTTATATCTTGCCGCATTTTTGTTATACTTTGCCATATTGCTGTTTTATCCTGTATCAGTGGATGCCTTGCCCACTGTCCTAAATTAATAAATTGTTCATACCCCTCAGTGCGCCTGTCTGCCTATTGTTTTCTTTGCCTGTGAGCCCCCCTTGTGGGAGCTCACTCTTATAGGGGATGTGTGGAACCCCCTCCCAGACTGAAGGCTGCAAGAGGGATCCCTTACAGTATTCACGTTAGCGCGGAGCAACTTAACCCATATATATATATATATGTATATATATATATATATATATATATATATATATATATATTGTGATGATCACACCACATTGGAGTCTCTTTTAGTCCCAATGTAGGGCAGGAAACACTGTAATTCTTTATGTGGGTTTTATTTACAGGGATTAAATCATTCTAACAGGCCCACCATCCCTTTAAGTCCAAACAAAACATAAAATAAACTCCTACTTCTCTTACGAGACTAACTGGACATTCAGCTTCATACCCTTTCTAACAACAGCTGGCCAACTATACTGGTTCCCAGTTTAAAACATGCCCAGGCATATGCAACAATGTACACAGTCTCTGCACACAACAATAACGTGTTTTGCTTATCTTAGTCCATTGGAACTGACGTCCCGCTTAGTGCGGCCGTGCGGCCTTTCTTCCCAGGGAAACTCGGCCCCACGTGAGCTCAGAGAAACTCTCCTCTGTATGTCCACTGTCAAGGGCAGGACATCCCTGCTTCAGTATGGTCTGTCGTCTTTCCTTGCTTTACTCTGGGATTCAAACTCAGGCAGTCCCAGCAGACTCCGTGATCACCATCCAGCGGGTCCAAGGAACTGTGCCAGCCTTACTTGCTGGCGAGCACTTCTCTGTCTCCCTCTCTGGGACAGCAATCTCTCACTCTGTGACTCTCAGCATTGTCTCTCTGGCAGCATGGCAGCTTCTCTGTAGTCACTTCCTGACTATTAAACACTCCATGAGCAATCAGGAGTTCAGCCTTCTCAATTAGGCATCAGCTGAACTAGCTACTTCTAAGAAGGATTAACTCTCTGTTAGCTGGAAAGCACACTTACTGCCCTTCTCCAGCACCTAGAGATACCTGATGGTATCACAGTATATATATATATATATATATATATATATATATATATATATATATATATATATATTCAGTCATGTGAAAAAGAAACTACACCCTCTTGAATTCCATGGTTTTACATATCAGGACATAATAACAATCATATGTTCCTTAGCAGGTCTAAAAATTAAGTAAATACAACCTCAGATGAAAAACAATACATGACATATTACACCGTGTCATTATTTATTTAACAAAAATAAAGCCAAAATGGAGAAGCTATGTGTGAAAAACTAAGTACACCCTTACTGCTTCCATAGGAATTAAGATGATAAGTAGTAGACAGATGGGCAGATGCTGCTAATCATATGCCCTTGATTAATTGATCATCAGCAAGTGTGACCACCTCTATAAATGTCGAAGTTTTAGCAGTTTGCTGGTCTGGAGCATTCAGGTGTGTGTTAACACAATGCCAAGGAGGAAAGAAATCAGCAAATGTTCTTAGAGAAGCAATTGTTGCTGCCCATCAATCTGGGAAGGGTTATAAGGCCATTTCCAAACAATTTAAAGTCCATCATTCTACAGTGAGAAAGATTATTCAAAAGTGAATAACATTCAAGACAGTTGCCAATCTTCCCAGGAGTGGACATCCCAGCAAATTCACCCCAAGGTCAGACCGTGCAATGCTCAGAGAAATTGCAAAATACAGTACCCAAGAGTTACATTTCAGACTCTACAGGCCTCAGTTAGCATGTTAAATGTTAAAGTTCATGACAGTACAATTAGAAAAAGACTGAACAAGTATGGTTTGTTTGGAAGGGTTGCCAGGAGAAAGCCTCTTCTCTCTAAAAAGAACTTGGCAGCACGGCTTAGGTTTGCAAAGTTGCATCTGAACAAACCACAACACTTCTGGAACAATGTCCTTTAGACAGACGAGACCAAAGTGGAGATGTTTGGCCATAATGTACAGCGCCACGTTTGGCAAAAACCAAACACAGCATATCAGCACAAACACTTCATACTAACTGTCAAGCACGGTGGTGGAGGGGGGATGATTTGGGCTTGTTTTTGCAGCCACAGAACCTGGGAACCTTGCAGTCATTGAGTTGACCATGAACTCCTCTGTATACCATTCTAACGTCAAAAGTGAGGCCATCTGACCGACAGCTAAAGCTTGGACGAAATTGGGTCATGCAACAGGACAATGATCCCAAGCACACCAGCAAATCTACAACAGAATGGCTGAAAAAGAAAAGAATCAAGGTGTTGCACTGGCCCAGTCAAAGTCCAGACCTCAACCCGATTGAAATGCTGTGGCTAGACCTTAAGAGAGCTGTGCATAAACAAATGCCCACAAACCTCAATGTACTGAAGCAACATTGTGAAGATGAGTGGGCCAAAATTCCTCCACAACGATGTGAAAGACTGATAAAGTCATACAGAAAACGATTACTTCAAGTTATTGCTGCTAAAGGTGGTTCTACAAGCTATTGAATCATAAGGTGTACTTAGTTTTTCACACATGACTTCTCCATTTTGGCTGTATTTGGTTGTATTTACCTAATTTTTAGATCTGCTAAGGAACAGATGATTGTTATTATGTCCTGATATGTAAAACCACGGAATTCAAAGAGGGTGTACTTTCTTTTTCACATGAAACGGAGTGGAAAGAGGGATGTTGTGTCTTATTGGTAATGGATTGGACCGTAAGTTGGAGTAGCTCCATACGTTGGTTATTTTGCTCCAGATATTTTTCCAGTCTGTCAAACATGGTGGTGTGCGTGCTCAAGACTTGACCCACCTCAGCGGGGTCCATGTTTGTGGGGCTGAGCATACTGTAATGGGTGCTCACCATGAACAGGACGGAAAACGAGACTGAGGTAGGGATGTTAAGGCACACCGACCTCCAGACACGAGACTGCGTCTGGAATGCAGAGTGATAGTCGTATAGCTGGGGTCAGGGTTGGAGAAGTTAGAATAGTCGTGATACTCGCCATGGTCAAGGGTTGGAGAAGTCGGATGGTCGTTGAGTGTTGAGGGTAGCCGAGGTCAAGGGGTAGAGATGGTAGAGGTCCAGATGCAAGCCGAAGTCAAGGATTGGATAAGTTGAGGGTCTAGGTACAAGCCAAGGTCAAAATACTATGAGAACAAGACAGGAGCAGACTGCACAAGGCAACAGAACAAGACAGCAGGATGCTGGGTAAGTACTACGTTACGAAACGAAGATTTTGCTCAGCCAATTTGCAACAGGGATTGGTGAGCATATAAAGGCCTGATAACCAATGAGCAGGGTGCACGCAGATGCCACTGCTAACATCATCCGCCCACTCGATCTTCATCCGCCCAATCGGTTGTCAGGGGGCAGAGTGTGGCGCAGGTGCAGAATGTTGAGGTGATCCTGGGTCAGCGTTGCATGTTGGAATTAACCCCTTGCGTGATCCTTGTAGCACGACATCTGTGCGTAGATTCCTCCGTGCGTGGCGCATCACTGTGTCGCTGGGAAGGAGCCTAAGCCCGAACCCTGTGGTATCCCCTTGCCTGATAGGGCGGCGCTGGCGTGTACCTTTCTTGGCTTGAGGTGAGTCACCTATGTCATCACAAGACCTGTCATGGGGGCGGGACCTAAGACCGATCCTCACACCGAAGGGAAAAAGAATGTCCGTTCCTACAGTGCACTGCGTGATTTTTCACTTTGGTGAATATTTTTTCTACGACTACTATGACCTTTACAGCAGGAAGCACGATGTTGGAGTGTCGCACCACCAAGCCGTGTGTACTCTTTTTATTGACCTATAACAGACTCTCAGGCTTGAATAATTATCGGGGGTCACACTCATCATTCCCAACCAGGCCTGGTTCATCCGCTACAAGGGGAGGGAATCCGCTCTGCCTGTCTTTACCAGCTGGGATAGTTATGGTTTCCCTATTCTTCCCCCAGAACTCCATAGCCTTATCTTGGAAGGATTTATAGATTATACTATATAGTCTCCGGCTAATGGTGGTGTGTGTAAGATTCTCCGCAAGATTCTCAATCAACATTCATTTTTATATCTACTGAAAACAGAATATCTGTTCCACACAGGCTCTGCAGCACTGATGCTGAACTTTCTGGTTCTATCTTTGGATCAAAAATACTTCTCTGAGCAATATATTCAAAAATATCTATTTTTTAATTCTCATAATACCTATTTTTTTAATATTACTTGCACTTTGATTATATATATATAGAACTTTTATATGTTTGTTATTTCCTTAAAGGTTTCTTATCTGTACACATACATGTATCACCCATATCTCCTGCTTTATAGGGCTAAAACTGCCATTGTTTAATAAAGTTGTTCCCTTACACACCCTCCCGGAGGGGCCACAACACTATGGTTTTGCGACCACAAGTAGAGCCTGGTTTCAGATCTAACATCCGGCTATGAAAAGCATAAAGCAGCAGATCAGGTGTATTTTAATTGCTCTGACACATCGCCACACTGGGCGGGAAACGCCTTACAGGACTCCTTGTTCCCGTTTTTATTTTATTGCTTCTGTATAAATAAATAATCTTTTTATTCTACATGCAATCTAGCCCTGGCTTTTATTGCTGTGCATCACATTTTTCTTTTTGTGCTCTATAATAGAGTCATTTACCTCTGTTAGGGCTGTGAGACTTTGCAAAATAACCCTTTCTCCCCCAAAGTCCGACAGTTAATATACAGGTATACCCCGCATTAACGTACGCAATGGGACCGGAGCATATATGTAAAGCGAAAATGTACTTAAAGTGAAGCACTACCTTTTCCCCACTTATCGATGCATGTACTGTACTGCAATCGTCATATTCGTGCATAACTGATGTAAATAACGCATGTGTAACAGGCTCTATAGTCTCCCCGCTTGCTCACAGCTTTGGTACAGGTAGGGAGACAGTATTGCTGTTCAGGACGTGCTGACAGGCGCATGCGTGAGCTGCAGTTTGCCTATTGAGCGAGATGTACTTACTCGCGAGTGTACTTAAAGTGAGTGTCCTTAAACCGGGGTATGTCTGTATTTTTTTTATCAGACAGCACCTCTAATTTAAGACTGCTGGGATTATTTATTAAATGCCTGGGCAAAACCAGAGCAAATAAATTACACCAGATCTATCAAAGTAAAAACGTAAATTCATTGTATGTCCATTCATTTTCTTTGATAAATGTGCTGCTGTTTACTGCACGGCTTTCACCCAGTTCTACAAGCAGGAGATATATGAACTTCTTCATTTAATCAATATGCCATTATTTCACTATTAACACCTTCAGTCTACTTAATCATGCATTAAACTATTATATTATTGGTTGATTGATGATCTGATTTGAATGACTGGTGGTGGAGCAGGATATACTGCAATATTGGATGGTATTAAGGAGACTGGAGGAAAAAAGGAGAACATCAAAGAGAAAGTACGATTTGGGAGGAGAAAGGAGACTATTGTGAAAATAATAGAAGCAGACACAGACAATCACTCTAGATTAGCACGTGAACAGGTCCCTCTGTACTTTTAATGATCTTTAAATCATCTAGTGATAGTGTCTGTACTGTAATACAGTATCACTGAAGGAGAAAATGAAGATGCACAATGTGTGTTTCTTTACTCATTGTGCTGCTTAATAATAGTTTTTTTTATTACAGAACATAGGGCCTCATGCAGAGAGCAGCGCTAGATTAAATTGGAGAGTTCAAATTTTTTTAGCTTTATTGGAGAGTTTTTTTCTCCATATGCAGAAAGGGCATAAAACTGCCTTTCTGCATATGGAGAGTTTCAACCAGCGCTATGAGCGCTGTTGAAACTGTTGGGGAAAAAATCGCGTTTTTTTTTTTTCTTCTCCCTCTGGCCAGCCTCCTGCCAACTTTTTTTGGCGGAGGTAAATAGAGAATTTCTCTCCATGTTATTGGCGCGATCAGCCACTAGATGGCGATCGCGCCTTTCTGAATATGGATATTTTTAGAACAGGGGAAATTTAGGTTCTCTCCGGTAGCTCAGCGAGAAACACAAAAAAAAAAAAAAAAATGGCGCTTTTTTTAAAACTCGCCAGTACCTGCCGTTCTACAGGCATTTTTCTCCAATAAATGCCGCTATTCACATTACCGCTGCTCTCTGCATGAGGCCCATAATCTGTATTGCTGTATAAATAGAATTGTAATAGTAATCTCAGAAGCTTTCTTATTTGCTGTTTTTTTATATGACAGCAGCATGGGGTATAGAACTAGGATGAAGGTATGACATGATATAGATTATATGCGGCTAGTGCATACCACAATGTATACAGGATTGAAGAGCATATTATATCAAGTGCCTTAGTGATCCTTACATGGTTAAAAAAATAATACTTTCTTATGCAACTTTGTGATCTACAAACTGTCCTGCAACAGTTTTTCAATTTCAGAGGTGCACAAATGTAAATGAAATAACCTAAAAATAACATATGGCTACTCTTGTGAATTTACTAAGAAATACCTAACTGGACCCAAGTTTTGCAACTTTGGAATCACTATTATTATTACTGCAATGTTGTATGATTACTTTACTAGCTCCTAAAAAGTCAGTGTGTCTAGCATTTTCATGTAAGAAAATTCATAAACATGTCTTGATAGGAAAAAAAATATTACACAAGATAACCCCACAGAATTTTTGCTACATGCATAGGAAACAGGGCTTCTTCTGAGATGAACCACGTTCATTTCAGCTCTGGAGACCCCGTGCTTCCAGAGATACATACTGTACTGAAGGTGCTGCCTGTAGTTCATGGAGGTTTAACCTCACGGGAGGTGTGACCTCACGTCACACAGGAATAGGAAGCTGGGGTGGATAATGTTGAAATTAACGAGGTTCAGCTCCAAAGACTATGGGGCCTATGCAGAGAGCAGCGCTATTTCGAAATTCGCCATTTTTTGGAGAAAATCGCGCAGAAAGCAGCAGAAAATGGCGAGTTCCGAAAAACGCGCCAATTTTTCTTTTCTATTTGTAAAACTCGCCTCGCGGCTGGCGAGAACCTCAATCTCGCCAGTTTTAAAAATATCCGTATGCAGAGAGGCGCGAACGGCATCTAGCGGCTGTTCGCGCCAATAAAATGGCGCGATTGTCTCCGTTTTGCCTCGCCAAAAAAAACTGCCGCTCGCGGCCATTGCAAAGGGAAAAAAAAGGCGCGAATTTGTTTTAACACATTTCTGAAGCGCGCATCTCGCCAATTTAAACTCGCCACACGCATCCATGTTAAACATAGCAGAATTCGCACTTTTCTGCATATGGAGATTAAAACTCTCCAAAAAAGCTACTTTTTAATAAATTCGCCAATTTTAAAATTCGCTGCTCTCTGCATAGGCCCCTTAAGCACAACACGTCCTTTCTTTATAAATCATTCTTAATTGCATTTTACAGGGACGGCCTTTATATCATGTGCATATAATTAAAAAGCTGTTGGCTCAGAGGGATGCACAATACAGGATTTTCTGAAAAATGACAAGAATACTACAAGTGAGTAGTATTGTGAATACAAAACTAACTAAAAAAAACTCTCTACCAGCGCTTGATCCAAGTGATAGACTAATTGGTGTGATAACAACAATTGTGTGATTACATATGCAGCCAAGGGGGCAATAAACAATGGATTGTTCAAATCCAATACCATACAAATACAAATACAAAAAATGTCCCCGGCGCAAAGTGTGGTGATGATAATTACAGTACCATATCGAAAGACAGTCCTGTTTGAAAAGTCAGTCCTGGTAGTAGAATGATTCATCAACAATGTGAGGTAGATTTTCCTCTAGGCGTGTTCCCTTATGTTGTCTGCAATGACCGATAAAGAAAACACACCATTGCGCAGTATACAGACTCAATTGCCCCAACCTGAAGAGGAAAATCCCTACTTACAGGATATTTTCTTGTTCATTCGGGGGAGCATGAAGAAGAAAATATCCTGTAAGTAGGGATTTTCCTCTTCAGGTTGGGGCAATTGAGTCTGTATACTGCGCAATGGTGTGTTTTCTTTATCTGTCATTGCAGACAACATAAGGGAACACGCCTAGAGGAAAATCTACCTCACATTGTTGATGAATCATTCTACTACCAGGACTGACTTTTCAAACAGGACTGTCTTTCGATATGGTACTGTAATTATCATCACCACACTTTGCGCCGGGGACATTTTTTGTATTTGTAAGTGAGTAGTATTGCTTAAGTATCAACCAACTTTAACAAAACAAATCTTGCATGATTTGTAGCACTTGTATTTTAGTTTTCTCACATGAGCCTATAATATCTGAAACTGTTTAGGTCACAGCTATCTGCTATGAGAGAGGTCAACACCTGTTCAAACCTGCTTTAATCAGCATATTTTCAGCTGAAGTTGTAATGTACACAGAGTAAACATTGCACAATCCACGCACTGCTATTTTATTATTTATTGCCCACTCTGTTTGCAGTAGGGACATTGAATTATTGAAAATTAAACTTTTCCCGGGTGTAGAAGTGATACCTTGAGGTAACCTGCAGAGAGCAGCGGAGTGCTAATTAATTAGTGTGTGGAATGTCTAATATATGGAGGCAGCAGGTGTACAAACAATGTCTTAATGTATTTATTTATTTAAGTGAAAGCTCAGTCTCTCTAGTTGCAGGGAACAAATGGCACATATCCTCTCCGGTAACGGTTTGTCAAGATGACAATTTTGGAGGAGGTATGAGTTAGGTTAAAATATACTGTATTACGCAGATTGCTTTTCTGTCATTGAAGAGTTTAAAGCTTTCCCCATGCTATCGTATTTTATGGGTAGGCAGGGGGCTGTCAGCTGTTTCAATAGGTCTGTGGTTAGAGATGTCAAGTAAAGAGGAATAGTGAGCAGAAACACAGTTGTAAAAGAAAACGGCTGAAAAACCAGTGTGAAAAACAGCACCAACGTAATCAAAGAGAAACACTCCCACATCTGTGATCTGGAGTACTGCCCTCATTTTACACCTGAGTGTCTGTAAAAAATGTGTGTTTATTTGTATTTATATATTGTCACCATTGTACGCAGCACTTTACAGAATTAGCAAAACAGTACAGGGAAATAATTTACAAAGTTGCACAAGTGTATTATACGAGCAGTCCGTCCTTTACTCCCTTTAAAAAATGTTTTTATATATATATGGGTAGGAAGCACAGTGTCCGGAGCTGAACCACATGTATGCCAAATCCAGGGACCCCCTGCTTCCCAGGATACTTACTGAAGGTTTAAAACCCACGCGTAACGTGGGCCAATTGGAAGCTGCAATGTAATTTTCTATTGTGACGCAGAAGATGTAAACCTCCATTTTGTTTCCCCTGGCGAGGGTCCAGCAACACTATCCCCGGTAAGTATTTTGGGAAGAAGGGGGGCGGGGGTCCTTGGAGCTAAAATTAACACAATTCAGCCCCAAACTCCTGATTCTATGTAAAAATAAAAAAAAGTGACTAGTGACACTGCTCCTTTAAACAGGAAGTTAAACAATGGGAAGTAGGGAGGCTGTATCCTACAGAGCTGAAGGAGCGGCTCAGTGAGTAAACGCACCTACGCTGATAATAAGAACACTGAGTTTGAAGCAGGGGATACCGAATTCAAATCCTGGTGTCAGCCCCTTGTGACCTTGGGCAAGTCACTTTATCTCCCTGTGCCTCAGGCATCAAAATATAGACTGTAGTAAGCTCAATTGGGCAGGAACTGTGTGTAAACATCCTATTTGCTGCGTACCGCACACTATGCTGTAATTGTGAAGCACTGTGAATCCCATTGGGAGAAAAGCACTATATGAAATAAAGTTATTATTATTACTTTTAGAAATACAGTAGCTTTCCGTTAAAACAAAAATGCAAATATTTATATGACAGAGACATATTACACGTGGCTGCAATTCTGTAGAATGTATTACTCTATTTTGAGTACCTGCTGGTACAGTAAGTGATATCATCCAAAGTTGGAATATCACCCACCAATGGTAATCATCTTACTGATATGCTAGTCAATTCACCCTAACAAAAAGGAGCTATCACTGTTTTGTAACAGAAAAATGTATAACACACTGGGGAAAAATGCATCAAGTCAATGCCAAGTACCAAATGAAGATGAATTACTTTCAGGCCTTCCCACCCAAATATTGTGAGGAGTGGCTCAGTGAGTAAAGACACTGGCTGGCACTGAGTTTGAAGCAGGGGAGCCTGGTTCAATTCCTGGTGTCGGCTCCTTGTGACCTTGGGCAAGTCACTTTACCTCCCTGTGCCTCAGGCACCAAAAACATAGATTGTAAGCTCCACGGGGCAAGGACCTGTGCCTGCAAAATGTCCCTGTAAAAAGTGCTACGTAAAACTAGCGCTACGTAAAACTAGCGCTACGTAAAACTAGCGCTACGTAAAACTAGCGCTACGTAAAACTAGCGGTGCTATACAACAACATGCTAAAAATGAGAACAAGAGGAGTTTATAGAGGGGGTGGTGCAATGTCGCTGCATCATCATTTGGTTGGTTAGGAGAGAGCCTTGCTATGGAACGCTGACTTTCACCTGCAGCTGGAGGGGCGGTTCTAATATTGGTTTAAGCCGGGAGGTGCAGCCGGGTAAATGTCAACTGCTCTCTGGCCATTGTGACATAACACAGAAATAGCCGGGAGGGACAGAAGACTATAGAGTAGTGAACCCTCCCCCATCCAGCAATTAATTCCTTTGCAGGCTAAGCCTGTTTAGCTGTTTGTACTAGCTCAGTGTTTTCTGTAAACACATCAATGTTAAAGTCCTCAAAAAAAAAAAAAAGTGCAGCAACTCTCCTTTCACCGCACAACACCATATGAAACATGAACATTTTGAAAAAATGCTCTTGTTTTTATTTTCAATACAATGAATATTTAAGGATTCTGCATTCTCCCTCCGCACAAACTTCTCCCCCACATGCTTCCCTCCTCACCAGCTTCTCTCTCACATACTCCCCTCCTCACAAGCTTCTCCCCCAAATGCTTCCCTCCTCACAAGCTTCTCTCTCACATACTCCCGTCCTCACAAGCTTCTCCCCCACATGCTCCACTCCTCACAAGCTTCTCCCCCACATGCTCCACTCCTCACAAGGGCAGTGGATATTCACAGTTGAGTGCAAATAGCTGCATGGCTATTCACAGTTGAGTTCAAATAGCCGCACGGCTATTCGCACTCAGTAGGAAATAAAATGGGAAAAAATAAACATCCAAGCCAGGAATTGAACCCTGGTCCCCTCTGCTATTGGCCTGGAGCATAACCACTGAGCTATAAGACTTTCTGATGCTTTATAGTGAATAAAGGCAGAGAAACCTATTGACATTACAGTGTTCATAGCTGCACGGCTATTCGCACTCAGTAGGAAATAAAATGGAAAAAAAAGACAGAACACTCCCCTATTGACATTCTATACCCCCTGCATCTGTAATCAGCGCGGCTTTAGGCTGAGTCCCCAGTCAGCACTGTGGCACGCGCCTGGCGGGGGAGGGGGCGGCGCATTCACAGCGCTAGTCCTCGATCTGCGGTCTGAGGGGAGAGAGAACGTTTGCAACGGGAGGGGGTGTGGCGGTAGGTTTGCGGGGGCGTGGCCATGACGTCCCGCGGCTGGTTTGCCCTCATTGGCTGAACCGCCGGCGGGGGCGTGGCCACGCCTTCATCACAAATGCCAATCTCAAACTCCCCTGCCTGCCAGAAAACCTGTTGCGCACCTTTCCCCAGCGGTAGGGACTGGGACCGGAGTAACTGGGTGGGCGGGGCTTGATCCCACAGGCGTGCGCTGTAATAGTTAGTGGGACCGCAGCCTTAGGAGCCGCTTCCGCATGCGTGCGGAGGCATGTGGAAATGCAGGCAACAGGCAAGTTTAAATATACGCGCTGATTGGAGCGGAGGAGCGGTCACGTGACAGCAAACATCCAATGGGGATGAGGGACTAGATTCGCCTCCCGCCCCACCTCTGCCACACCTTCGCCCCGCCCCCAAAGCGCGCTCACTGCCTCACCTGTCAGGCCACAAAAAAGCACCAGCTTCTGCAGGCGAGGCAGAGCAGGAGCGCGGCCCGAGGCACCATGCCCGAGTCCTCAGGCCTCGGGCATGGTCATCGCTTAGGCGCTGACCCGTGCTGAGGCGCGCTGCTGCTCAGCACTGAGCCCCTGCAGCCGCAATGAGAGCGGCTTTAGCAGGGGCTCGCGCACGCTTCCGCATGCCTGCGGAAGCGTGTCTTAAGAAATCTTTAGTTTCTTAGCTTGCTGGAGCGCAGGTCTGGTCACGTGAGCGGTTCGCCCAATGAGAGCGAACCAGCTCCGTGATGTCACTGGCCCGCCCCCAGACACGCCCACGGATGGCGCGCGCTCTAAGGCCAGGGAAAGCACCTCTTTCCCTCAGCGTCAGCGCGCCTCCGCACGGCTTCAGTCTCTATGGACTAAGCCTTAGGCTGCGGCCTGAGAGGGAGCGTGGCGTGCTGGCTCACGAGCGCTGCGCCGTGCTCGGCTGTGCAATTTGTGGCTAGGTGCACGCTCATCTGGGGGCGTGGCCACAACGGCACTGAGCTGGTTCGCCCTCATTAGGTGAAGCGCTTACGTGACGCGCTTGGAGGCAGCAAATTCAATTTTGCTTGCTCTGCAAGCGTCTCCAGCCCCGATGCTCACCCTAGCCAGACACATAAGGCCTCAGCCAGGGTTCCTGCTAGCGTGCGGAGGCGCGCTGAGGCTCAGGGAAAGGGGGTGCTTTCCCTGGCCTTAGACAGCGCGCTGTCCGGGGGTGCGTCGGGGGCGTGTCGGCGGGCGGGCCAGTGACGTCACGGAGCTGGTTTGCCCTCATTCAGTGAACTGCTCAAGTGACCGGCCCTGCGCGCCGGCAAGCGAGGAAATGTAAAATTTCCCTAAGACCTATGCTTCCGCAAGAGCACAGAAGCGTAGGCGAGCCCCTACTAAAGCCGCTCTCATTGCGGCTGTAGGGGCTCAGTGCCGAGCGGAAGCGCGCCTCCGCCCGCAAGCACTAAACATGGACGCGGCCTTATGCATAATGATGTATACCAATTATAAACTGGGTTACGATATATGTGCTGTACACCATTGATCTTAATCCACTCCTCACAAGTTTCTCCCCCACATGTTCCCCTCCTCACAAGCTTCTCCTCCACATGCTCCACTCCTCACAAGCTTCTTCCCCACGTGCTTCCCTCCTCACCAGCTTCTCTCTCACATACTCCCCTCCTCACCAGCTTCCCTCTCACATACTCCCCTCCTCACAAGCTTCTCCCCCACATGCTCCCCACCTCACAAGCTTCTCCTCCACATGCTCCACTCCTCACAAGTTTCTCCCCCACATGTTCCCCTCCTCACATGCTTCTCCTCACCAGCTTCTCCCCCACATGCTTCCCTACTCACCAGCTTATCTCTCACATGCTCCCCTCCTCACCAGCTTCTCCCCACCCCCATGCTCCCCTCCTCACCAGTTTCTCCCCCACATGCTCCACTCACCAGCTTCACCCCACCCCATGCTCCCCTCCTCACAAGTTTCTCCCCCACATGCTCCACTCACCAGCTTCAACCCACCCCATGCTCCCATCCTCACCAGTTTCTCCCCACATGCACCACTCCTCACCAGCTTCTCTCCCACATGCTCCCCTCCTCACCAGTTTCTCCTTCACATACTTCACTCCTCACCAGCTTCCCCCCACATGCGTCCCTCACCAACATCTCCCCCGCATGCTCCCCTCTTCACCAGCTTACACCCCCCATGCTCCCGTCCTCACCAGCTTCTAACCCACTTGCTCCTCACCAGTTTCTCCCCCACAGGCATCCCTCCTCACCATCTTCTCCCCCACATGTTCCCCTCCTCACCAGTTTGCCCTGCATGCTCGCATCAACAGCTCCCCACGTGGTCCCTTCCTCAACAGCTTCTCCCCACATGCTCACCTCCTCACCAGCTTTTCCACCACATGCTCCCCTCCTCTCCAGTTTTTCCCCCACATGCTCCCCTCCTCACCATTTTCTCCTATACACACACATCACTCCTCACCAGCTCCTCCCCCACATGCTCCACTTCTCACCAGCTTCTATCACACATAATCCACTCCTCACCAGCTTCTCCCACACATGCTCCACTCCTCACCAGCTTCTATCACACATAATCCACTCCTCACCAGCTTCTCCCTCACATGCTCCCCTTCTAACAAGATTCTCCCCCACATGCTTCCCTCCTAACCAGCTTCTCCGCCACATGCTCCCCTCCTCCCCAGCTTCTCCCCCACATGCTCCCCTCCTCACCACCTTTTCCCCCCTCCCCCATGCTACCCTCCTCACCAGCTTCTAACCCCCATGCTCCTCACCAGTTTCTCTCCCACATGCATCCCTCCTCACCATCTTCTCCCTCACATGATCCCCTCCTCACCAGTTTCGCCTCAACAGCTTCTCCCCACAGGGTCCCCTCCTCAACAGCTTTTCCACCACATGTTCTCCTCCTCACCAGTTTCTCCTTCAAATACTTCACTTCTCACCAGCTTCTTCCCAACATGCGTCCCTCCACACCAGTTTCTCTCACACATGCTCCCCTGCTTCTCTCCCATAGCCCCCTCCTCACCAGCTTCTACCCCATCCTCCCCTCCTCACCTGCTTCTCCCGCACGTGAACCTCACCAGTTTCTCCCCCACACGCTCCCCTCCTCACCAGCTTCGCCCCACATGCTGCCCTTCTCAACAGCTTCTCCCCCACATGCTGTCCTCCTCACCAGCTTTTCTACCAGATGCTCCCCTTCTCACCAGCTTGTCCCCCACATACTGTACTTCCTTCTTCACCAGTTTCTCCCCCTCATACTTCCCCCCTCATCAGCTTCTCCCCCACATGCTCCCCTCTTCACAGCTTCTCCCCCACATGTTCCCCTGCTCACCAGCTTCTCATCCACATGTTCCCCTCCTCACCAGCTTCTATCCCCCCATGCTTCCCTCCTCACCAGCTTCTCACCCACATGCTCCCCTCCTCACCAGTTTCTCCCCCATATCCTCCTCACCATCTTCTACCCCACATGCTCCCTCCACAACAGCTTTGCCCCCACAGGCTCCCTTCCTCAACAGCTTCTCCCCTACATGCTCCCCTTCTCACTAGCTTCTCACTCACATGCTCCCCTCCTTACCAGCTTCTCCCACGTGCTCCCTCCTCACCAGCTTCCCCCCATATGATCCCCTCCTCACCAGCTTCTCCCCCACATGCTCCCTTCCTCTCCAGTTTCTCCCCCCCATTCTCCCCATCTCCCCAGTTTCACCCCACATACTCCCCTCTTCTCCAGCGTCTACCCTACAAACAATTTCTCATTTGAATCTCACCGATATGCACTTCTCTCTTACTACCTTTACTGTCTTTTCCACTCTCACCCACCCTTTATCTCACTCTCCCCTCACCCTTCCTCTCATTCTCCGTCAACCTTTCCTATCACTCCCCACCAACCCTGCCTCTCATCCCCCGCCCTTCCTCTCACTTACCTCCTCACTTCCTTTCACTCTTCCCCACAGTTATCTCACTCTGCCCTCCCACCCTTTCTCATATTCTCCCTCCACTTTTTCTCTCACTCTCCCTTACCTCCCTTTCTCTCATACTCCCCTCACCACTGTTTCTCACTCAACTCCCCCACCATTTCTCTCACTCCCCCCACCCTTTCTCTGTTTCACTTAACCATCCCTTCTCTCAGCTCGACACTCCCCTTTTTGTCACTCAACCCCCCTTCTCTTACCCATCCACCACATTCACACTCACTCTTTCCCCCCACCTTTTCTCTCATTCCCCCCCACACCTCTCTCACTCATCCCTCCGAGATCTCTCTCACTCACCTCCCATTCCCTATCTTCTCTCTCACTTATTCAAACTCACCATCTCACTCCCTCATCACCTCACCCAACAATCTTTCACTCATCCTCCCCGTCCACCTTCTCTGTCTATTTTTTTACTTATTCTTTTAAATGTGTTTATTAAACAAAAGAGGTAGGTAGGTATTCTCCGTAAACGACATCGCTTCATCTTCTACAAGGCAGGGAGCGATGCGTTGTAGAGGCCAGCGGCAGGATGTTCAAAACGTCCTCTAGTGTTTACACGCTTCGTAATTGTTGTCCTGACATTGGCTTGTGACTGGCATTGGCTGGGTTAACCAAGAGAAGTGAATGTGTTAAAATGAATAATCCTATTTTCTTATAGCTAGAAGTAGTTAAAAACATTTTATTACATTGAAGTGAAAACAAGATTCTTACTACACATACACTACACTACACTACTTCCCCTCCTCACAAGTTTCTCCTCCACATGCTCCACTCCTCACAAGCTTCTTCCCCACGTGCTTCCCTCCTCACCAGCTTCTCTCTCACATACTCCCCTCCTCACCAGCTTCCCTCTCACATACTCCCCTCCTCACAAGCTTCTCCCCCACATGCTCCACTACTCACAAGTTTCTCCCCCACGTGCTCCCCACCTCACAAGCTTCTCCTCCACATGCTCCACTCCTCACAAGTTTCTCCCCCACATGTTCCCCTCCTCACATGCTTCTCCTCACCAGCTTCTCCCCCACATGCTTCCCTACTCACCAGCTTATCTCTCACATGCTCCCCTCCTCACCAGCTTCTCCCCACCCCCATGCTCCCCTCCTCACCAGTTTCTCCCCCACATGCTCCACTTACCAGCTTCACCCCACCCCATGCTCCCCACCTCACAAGCTTCTCCTCCACATGCTCCACTCCTCACAAGTTTCTCCCCCACATGTTCCCCTCCTCACATGCTTCTCCTCACCAGCTTCTCCCCACATGCTTCCCTACTCACCAGCTTATCTCTCACATGCTCCCCTCCTCACCAGCTTCTCCCCACCCCCATGCTCCCCTCCTCACCAGTTTCTCCCCCACATGCTCCACTTACCAGCTTCACCCCACCCCATGCTCCCCTCCTCACAAGTTTCTCCCCCACATGCTCCACTCACCAGCTTCAACCCACCCCATGCTCCCATCCTCACCAGTTTCTCCCCACATGCACCACTCCTCACCAGCTTCTCTCCCACATGCTACTCTCCTCACCAGTTTCTCCTTCACATACTTCACTCCTCACCAGCTTCCCCCCACATGCGTCCCTCACCAACATCTCCCCCGCATGCTCCCCTCTTTACCAGCTTACACCCCCCATGCTCCCCTCCTCACCAGCTTCTAACCCACTTGCTCCTCACCAGTTTCTCCCCCACAGGCATCCCTCCTCACCATCTTCTCCCCCACATGTTCCCCTCCTCACCAGTTTGCCCCGCATGCTCGCATCAACAGCTCCCCACGTGTCCCTTCCTCAACAGCTTCTCCCCACATGCTCACCTCCTCACCAGCTTTTCCACCACATGCTCCCCTCCTCTCCAGTTTTTCCCCCACATGCTCCCCTCCTCACCATTTTCTCCTTCACATACTTCACTCCTCACCAGCTCCTCCCCCACATGCTCCACTTCTCACCAGCTTCTATCACACATAATCCACTCCTCACCAGCTTCTCCCACACATGCTCCACTCCTCACCAGCTTCTATCACACATAATCCACTCCTCACCAGCTTCTCCCTCACATGCTCCCCTTCTAACAAGATTCTCCCCCACATGCTTCCCTCCTAACCAGCTTCTCCCCCACATGCTCCCCTCCTCCCCAGCTTCTCCCCCACATGCTCCCCTCTTCACCACCTTTTCCCCCCTCCCCCATGCTACCCTCCTCACCAGCTTCTAAGCCCCATGCTCCTCACCAGTTTCTCTCCCACATGCATCCCTCCTCACCATCTTCTCCCTCACATGATCCCCTCCTCACCAGTTTCGCCTCAACAGCTACTCTCCACAGGGTCCCCTCCTCAACAGCTTTTTCACCACATGTTCTCCTCCTCACCAATTTCTCCTTCAAATACTTCATTTCTCACCAGCTTCTTCCCAACATGCGTCCCTCCTCACCAGTTTCTCTCACACATGCTCCCCTGCTTCTCTCCCATAGCCCCCTCCTCACCAGCTTCTACCCCATCCTCCCCTCCTCACCAGCTCCTCCCCCACATGCTCCCCTCCTCCCCAGCTTCTCCCCCACACGCTCCCCTCCTCACCACCTTTTCCCCCCTCCCCCATGCTACCCTCCTCACTAGCTTCTAACCCCCATGCTCCTCACCAGTTTCTCTCCCACATGCATCCCTCCTCACCATCTTCTCCCTCACATGATCCCCTCCTCACCAGTTTCGCCTCAACAGCTTCTCCCCACAGGGTCCCCTCCTCAACAGCTTTTCCACCACATGTTCTCCTCCTCACCAGTTTCTCCTTCAAATACTTCACTTCTCACCAGCTTCTTCCCAACATGCGTCCCTCCTCACCAGTTTCTCTCACACATGCTCCCCTGCTTCTCTCCCATAGCCCCCTCCTCACCAGCTTCTACCCCATCCTCCCCTCCTCACCTGCTTCTCCCGCACGTGAACCTCACCAGTTTCTCCCCCACATGCTCCCCTCCTCACCAGCTTCGCCCCACATGCTGCCCTTCTCAACAGCTTCTCCCCCACATGCTGTCCTCCTCACCAGCTTTTCTACCAGATGCTCCCCTTCTCACCAGCTTGTCCCCCACATACTGTACTTCCTTCTTCACCAGTTTCTCCCCCTCATACTTCCCCCCTCATCAGCTTCTCCCCCACATGCTCCCCTCCTCACAAGCTTTTCCCCCACATGCTTCCCTCCTCACCAGTTTATCTCCCACATGCTCCCCTCCTCACAGCTTCTCCCCCACATGTTCCCCTCCTCACCAGCTTCTCATCCACATGTTCCCCTCCTCACCAGCTTCTACCCCCCCATGCTTCCCTCCTCACCAGCTTCTCACCCACATGCTCCCCTCCTCACCAGTTTCTCCCCCATATCCTCCTCACCATCTTCTACCCCACATGCTCCCTCCACAACAGCTTTGCCCCCACATGCTCCCTTCCTCAACAGCTTCTCCCCTACATGCTCCCCTTCTCACTAGCTTCTCACTCACATGCTCCCCTCCTTACCAGCTTCTCCCACGTGCTCCCTCCTCACCAGCTTCCCCCCATATGATCACCTCCTCACCAGCTTCTCCCCCACATGCTCCCTTCCTCTCCAGTTTCTCCCCCCCATTCTCCCCATCTCCCCAGTTTCACCCCACATACTCCCCTCTTCTCCAGCGTCTACCCTACAAACAATTTCTCATCTGAATCTCACCGACATGCACTTCTCTCTTACTACCTTTACTGTCTTTTCCACTCTCACCCACCCTTTATCTCACTCTCCCCTCACCCTTCCTCTCATTCTCCGTCAACCTTTCCTATCACTCCCCACCAACCCTGCCTCTCATCCCCCGCCCTTCCTCTCACTTACCTCCTCCCTTCCTTTCACTCTTCCCCACAGTTATCTCACTCTGCCCTCCCACCCTTTCTCATATTCTCCCTCCACTTTTTCTCTCACTCTCCCTTACCTCCCTTTCTCTCATACTCCCCCCACCACTGTTTCTCACTCAACTCCCCCACCATTTCTCTCACTCCCCCCACCCTTTCTCTGTTTCACTTAACCATCCCTTCTCTCAGCTCGACACTCCCCTTTTTGTCACTCAACCCCCCTTCTCTTACTGATCCACCACATTCACACTCACTCTTTCCCCCCACCTTTTCTCTCATTCCCCCCCACACCTCTCTCACTCATCCCCCCGAGATCTCTCTCACTCACCTCCCATTCCCTATCTTCTCTCTCACTTATTCAAACCCACCATCTCACTCCCTCATCACCTCACCCAACAATCTTTCACTCATCCTCCCCGTCCACCTTCTCTGTCTATTTTTTTTACTTATTCTTTTAAATGTGTTTATTAAACAAAAGAGGTAGGTAGGTATTCTCAGTAAACGACATCGCTTCATCTTCTACAAGGCAGGGAGCGATGCGTTGTAGAGGCCAGCGGCAGGATGTTCAAAACGTCCTCTAGTGTTTACACGCTTCGTAATTGTTGTCCTGACATTGGGTTCTTGGCTAATTTTCCAGTTCTGTCGCCACGAGAACCAACACTCTCCCATTTTTCATCCGGGCTTGTGACTGGCATTGGCTGGGTTAACCAAGAGAAGTGAATGTGTTAAAATGAATAATCCTATTTTCTTATATCTAGAAGTAGTTAAAAACATTTTATTTCATTGAAGTGAAAACAAGATTCTTACTACACATTTTGTAGTTAGAAAACTTTATTTATCCTATGATATATATGTAACCCTCCTTGCCTGTCTCTTAAGGAGTTTACATTACTTTACTATGTAGGTGGCTTTTCTCAGTGTCTCATACCGTATCAAGGTGCTGGATCCATGCATCATACTGATGGAAGGGAGCCAGGAACTTTTATGGTACAAACAGGAGCTTTATTAACAGCCTTGATAATGCTCTTCACATCAAGACATTCGTTACTATATACACTTTAACTGGTGAAAAACAATGTTTGTACTCTTTAATTCTTCCCTAGGTAATCCTTACTCTCTCATGCTAGGGAGGTGTTATGCTTGTGTAGCCCCGGTCCCCGGCGGCTCCTAGAGAGCCCCTCCTTTGTGGCAGCGCGGTCGCCGCCGAAGCCAGCGACGGACCCGCCGGCTGCTTCCAAAGGTGGGGGCCGGAGCAGGGAGCGGTTAGAGCCTTAGGAGGCTCAGCGGCGCACCCGGCTAGCGCCACATAACTTTTACATTAAGGTAGGGGCTGGTGACAGGATACTTGCCTCTATAGACCAGAAAACTTACATTCACCAATAATGGGCAGGATTGGGCTTTCTATGTACTCCTCCCTTACCATCAGGTACCTCCACAAAATGGACCTGTTTAAACCCGGTGTAATCCACATACTCTACTCAATCTTTATGTATACTGCGGACTATGGGCCATATCCGTATTAATTGAGCCACCCGGTCTTCTCTGGTAGCAATATCAGCCTGGCTATAGTGGGTGATATAGTTCTTTATAGCATTTTCAATCCATTGGACTCAAAACATATCAACTGTGTCCATAACCCCTTCGGAAAAATAAGGATATTCTAGTCCCCAAGTATCTCTCACCCTGTCCCATACTCCCCGATCAGCCCAGCTCAGCCGAGTCAAAAATCCTGTGAACTGGGGTGGTAGGGGTCTCTGCTAGAGCACATCCTAATTGTAAAATCGGCTATGGCATTTGGATGAACCTGGTAGGCCTCCTCTTCAGGAGTTAGCAAGCCCTTCTAACAGTGCACCACTTTACCCCTCAACGAGACCAATATCCTGGTCCACTCAATTTGGCTATATTGTGTCATCACTCTACAGTCATCTCCCATCACATTAGACTGGAATAGAGTGGGATATAAATCAGTCAAACCCTCCTCTGCATGCAGCGATGATTTCCGGTCACGGCTCTGTCATGTGCTGCCATATCAGCAGTATGATCTGTAGTTTCAATGCCACATTTATCACTTGGCTCCCTCCCAATCGGAATTGCTGAGACATCCTCATTCACCTACAGTGCCATTGCCTCTGTAGGTATTTCTACAGAAGCAACGTCCGTGGCATGTCCCTTGTTGGGGGACATAATTGGGGCAGTGCTCCTGTCCTCCAGGACATGAACATCCAGAGTAGATGCCGCTCTTTTTCTCTCCTCCGTGGGCGTAGCTCAACGACAGTATTGAGGAGGTGGCTCCATATCCAAATTTGAATTTGCCGCTCGCAAGCGCGTCACGTGACGTGACTCTCAGCCCCCCATCCTCCCTCCCAATCCCCTTTCCAGCTCCATGACGTAGAGGCCGCGCCCCCACACGCACGCGTACCTAGCCGGGCACATAATGTGCCACTGGCATGGGATGACAATTTCTTCCTCTTTTGTGAAACTTGTAGCTACTGTAGTACTCAACACTGTTATCTTGCACAAATCAGCTCCTAATGCATAGAGATTAGAAAAATTGTTCCTTTGATCAAATTTGTACAATCCTTGCTTAATCTGTGTAAATTTGCTAAATTGAGTTCTCTTTAGCGAGAGAACAAGTGAATCACAATCCTTGGCAACTATCATTTTCAAGAACAATATTCACAGTATATAAGCAGCAAAACAGTTTCCATGGCGGGAAACACACAAAAACTCTGAAAAAAAAAAAAAAAAAATGTCTTCATATCCAAAGTTCAAAAACATAAAAAATTATGCCAAATGTAACCCTCCTTGCCCGGCCTTTAAAATGTTTACATCAGTTGACTATGTGCAATGCATTTTCAGTCTCATACCTTATAAGGGTCCTGGATCCGCGCAGGCTGCGCATAGATATACTGATGGAATAATGAAGGGCGCCAGGAACTTTTATGGTATAAACAGGAGCTTTATTAACAGCCGTTGATAATGCTCTTCACAACAAGACATTGTTGTCTTTAACTGGTGAACAACCATGTTTGTACACTTGAATTCTTCCCTAGGTAATCCTTACTCTCTCATGCTAGGGAGGTGGTTAGGCTTGTTACTGTTATCTTAAGTGACAATCTTCTGCGTAGTGTCCATAACTCTCTATATCAATTGTGCCCATATTAGGTTACCCTTATTATCATGAGCTGTGGGATCACTATCCCAGTACAAGCTACTATGTGCGTCTCTTGAGCACTCTGCCGAAGACAACAAAGGGCCTCTCACCAGGGCTGCTCTGATTAGATCCTAGGGCTCCTACTTGGATAATCCCAATACCACATAGGCTACCTCTGTAGGAACTTGTAAGACAGGGCTGCAGACAGATTTCCCGGTGTCCAGGACTAGAGTTACAACGTGTCCCTCCCACCCCCCCGTGTTGGCAGTCTTGCGAGCCCCCCCATTTCACACCTCGCGAGCCCCCTCAATTTTCCCCCCTCTTCCCATTTATTTCTCTCCCCTCTGTCTCACTCCCTCTCTTCCTCACTCACCCCCTCTCACCTCTCTCTCCCCATCCATCAATTACCCCACTCTCACTCAATCCGCCCTTCCTGCCTCACATGTATTTCTCTCCCCTGCGTCTCACTCTTACACACTCTTTTCATCACTCACTCCTTCACCCCCTCTTACAAACCCTCTCTCCTCTCACAGTCCCCCTCCTCTGTCAATAGCCCCACTCCTCACTCATTCCCTCCCCCACCTCACACATAACCCCCCCCATAAAATACAAACCAAAAAAAACTACCTCCAAAATACAAAAACCTTCCCACCCCCAAACACATTTAAAAAATCCCACCCCAAATATATATACAAACCCCCACCCCTCCAGCTACATAAAAAAAAACTACCCCCCAAATACATACAACTCCCCACACCCCAAATACATAAACAAAAACTATCACCCAAATACATACCAACCAAACTCCCCCACCCCCAAACACATAAAAACCCACCCCCAAATACATATAGAAAAACACCCTCCCACCACCCAAATATATATATATAGCCATGCATAATAATGGTATATTACTTTCCTCTCTGTTGGCAGTAAGTCCTGGTAAATACAGGTATGCCAGCAGTAGTTATGGAGGTTTTCCCTCACACCATGGTGAGGTGCCCTATGTATGGAGGGGAGTGGCTGTATGCTCTGAGTCTCTGGATAGTGACATCAGGGATGCGCCTGCCTCCTAAAGTATATAAGGCACAACACAGTTAGTTTCAGTGTGTTCCAGCAGCTGTGGAAAGCTGTTGGGAAGTTGTATTGTCCTGCATAAGGGATTGTAGGAACACTTTGTGACCCTAGTGACGTAACTAGAGGTCCAGGATGACCAATCAGCCTGTCTAAGCCACTCTGTGTCCAGGGACCTGGCGCAGAAAGGATCTCCCTAGGAGAAGAGGGAATCCCACTTCAATTTGGGAGGGCGTACCTGGCAAAGGGACAGCATGGAGAGATGTGCGGCTAGAGCCGGCAGCTGCATGGGGCAGTCTGCTACATCACCGTCTACAATAAAGATGACCTTGTTAACGATACCCCCACTGTGTGAGTGTGAAGTTACTCCGCAGTGGATGGCACCACCAAGAAGGAGTTCCTCACCAGGACCATCTCCCTGCGGAAGCATAGACCCTGATGAGGTGGAGGCGCTGCACATGATGTAAGTTGAACTCGCACCCACTACCTCAGCTACCTATCCTGTTGGATATCCCCTAATACCATCAAGCGGGAGACTCGGGAGTTCTGTTGCCTACAGGTGCACCACTAAACACACGTAATGGGGGTTGGTTATTAAAGTACCCGGGCCAATGTGAGATTGGGGGGGGGGGGGAAACCCCTTACAATTGGAGGCGCTGCTGAGATATATATATATATATGTTCAACAGGACAGGCTTTTGCTAGGCACACGCTAGGAAATAGGGAAAGTGTATGCTGCCACTTTGTGCTGTGTTGGGATGGAACCGCAGGGATACCCTGGGAACCTGAGAGGAGTTAGTGGGTCTGGAGAGGGGCTACTGTATAGCTGTTCGAGTCACCTAGAGGTCGCACTAGGGGTATGACGCCAGAAGGGAGAGCTTGTTAACTAGGTCAGGTGTCCTGGAGAGGGTCTGCACTAGGCTGACTAAGAGAGGTAGACGCCCAAGTACTGCATGGGAGCCCCAGAGTACTCTAGCCATTCCAGATCACTTACCGAAGGGAGCACAGACTGGGAGGAAGGAGATACAGTAGACACTGAGAGAGTGAGCCTAGCCTGAGGTAGTGCAAAAACGAGTTAGACGTATGTTAGGTACACGAGGTGGTGCACAAGGCATGTTTATTGTACGGATGTGGTAGCTGCCCCGCAGAGCGGAGCTCCATGTACAATAATCCAGTATACCGTGAGCAAGAAGCGACCGTCAGAATGGAGGATCTGCAAGGAGCAGAAGGTCCAGGATGCCGGGGCGATGAAGGAGAACAAGCTACAGGAGAGACTCTTGTGTGTTTGTTATGGAATGGCGTGAAAGCCGTGGCTGCGCCGTGTTTGTCATGCCTATGTTCTCGGGATGATACCCCTGAGAATAGTGAGGACGACAGCCTTGCGAGATGGGAGGAACGAAATGGACTTTGTTACACACCAATTAACAAACAGCCAGACGCTACCTCGAATATAAAGAAGGACAGTGCTTACCAAAATGGCGATTCCCGCGTTCCCGGGACACCGCGTGGGCCAGCTGCAGAAAGTCTTGCAACTCTGCGATTTGCAAATTGCTGGCCAGGATTGGCGGCAACAAGGAAACTCCACCCCGTTGGGGAGTTTGGCGCGAAAACTGGAGCCGCGCCCTCATGGACTATGACTCACTCCGCCCCTGTGCTGGGTCAGCCTACAAAGCGGCGAGACATCCCACTAGTTTCAACCAGGGGGAGTGGTCTAAAGTTCCACCGGATGTCGATGGAGGAGGTGGCGGGAGGTACAGCTCAACCCTCCTCTGCACTTCAGTTGCGAAGAGCCATTGATCAATACAGACCGCTCGGACGAGTGCTTCCGTTGGTGACCATGGCTGAGCAAACGGAGAAAGTGGAACAGAGTCCTTTGATTTCTACTCATCCCTATTCGGCTCCAGGAGGCTTCCTGATTATCCGAGTACAGGGTGTGGAGACAGTGGTCTGTCTCTGCATGCAGTGCAGACTGCCTGGCGGAGCTATGGGCAGTGAGGCTCGATGCCCTCATTGTGGACTGCAATATATGTGGCCCATGACCACCTTTGTGCCGGTACAAGCCGGGGGGATGAGAAATCCTACCCCGACGTTGGCAGCGGATCTTCCGGGTGCACTATGGAGTACAAGTGCAAGTCCCGCTGAGCCGTAGTCAAGTCGAACTCTCAAGCAGGAGAAACCCAGTCATCGTAGAGGTGACCGGAAAGGAGCCCATAGACGGTCCCCTACTGGAATACCCCGACCGAACTGTAAATTGGAGTCCTCGGACGAGGAGTGTGCCAGGCTGGCAGAGGCACAGGACTTGTTAGCGGAGTACCACACAACTGGTATTCCATGGCGAGATGCTATCCCTCGTGGTGTGGAGACACGGAGTCGAGTGTCTCCAGTGCCGCGACAACCCGATCGCCGGAGTCCCACTGCCGTGGTGACTAGCGGGTCGGAAGGAGGTCGATCCACCCCAACCCTGTGGAGCAGTAGGTTAACCCCGTGCTCACCGCAGATCCCGGGGGTGGAGGTGGACAAAGAGCGGATCCAGGGTCAGGCTGGACCGCGCAGCAGAAGGGCGTTGCCGGATATCCTCGTGGAGGAAGAGGTCTCGCTTGGGGACCCAACCCAAGATGGCATCATAGCACGTGCGGATCCCGAGGCATTTCCGGACGACCTGAACGGTGTCGAGTGGGAGGCGATTGCGCCTCTACGGTCGAGCAGTGGGAGTCGATCCCCTACGGACAGCAGACGGAGTGGACACTCGAATCGGAGAACGAGAGGATCCACTACCGAAGGACAGAGCGAACATTGTGGCGAACGTGAGTCAGGTGTTGCGGAGGAGCAGGCCGTGACCCAGCCGGAACCTATCGTCCAGCCCCGTCCCCAAACCCCGTTCATCCCTAAAGTTAGCCCCAAGGCCCTAGTTCAAGCCCCTGTCCCTGTCACTGGTTCCTTTGGGTCTACCTCTAGTTTGGGTGTGTCAGGGGATTCCCGGGGTCATACCACAGAATGGACTGGAAGCCTGGACTGGGGAACTTCAGATGATGAATCGGAGGGTGGAGGGAGGATTTCTCGACGAGGGTCGATAGTTAGTGAAAGCCATAGTGCGCTGAGCATTGAGGGCGGACACTGGTCGCAGCGTAAGGAAAGGGTTGCGCGATCTGAGGGTACTTCAGGGGTATCCTCGGGAGGGCCTGATGCTGAGGAGGAGCCACTAGAACCTAACTCTGAGGAGGTACTGGAGACTAGGTGGTGGGCACCATTATATGAAGGATATGTCGCTTGGATCGACCGCACCCGGTTTATTCTAGAAAGGGATGGGGTGGTTGACCATTGGTGGGCCCATGGGGATTTTGACGATGAGGCCTATCTCAAGGAGCTACGAGTACGGTGGGACCGAATACAAGTGGGTCTTATTACCCCAAAGGGATCTGAAGGGTTAGATGATCCGGTGGAATTAGATGAGCCCCTGTCATGGGTGTTGCCAGGAAGGGCTGGGCAAACTAAGTTGACCCGAGCTTGCCGAGCTGAACGGGCTATTGCAGCTAAATATAAAAGGTCACACGGGCTGGAATACCCATATGTCCCCGAACCTCTGATGAGGGAAATAGAGGACAATAGAGAAAGGTGGCTGCGTAATGATATTGAATACTATATCGTTAATAAGAGAGGATTGCCACGAGAGTTTAGTGTAACTGTCCATGATGCAGCGGGGCGGGAGGTGAAGAAACCAGACCCTCGACACTACTATTACCGTTCGTTGACGAGTGGTCTGCCTTTTTCTTTGACGCTCTCTGCTGGTCAGTAAGCGTATGTTCGGGCATTATTATGTGAAGTGATAATGTTTAAACGCTAAGTTTGTGTGTTCTTTTTCAGTGTTTCCTGGAGCAAGGTACACCAAATTTAGGCCCAGCCGGGACGGTGGGGATTCACCAGGGGGAGTATATAGCCATGCATAATAATGGTATATTACTTTCCTCTCTGTTGGCAGTAAGTCCTGGTAAATACAGGTATGCAAGCAGTAGTTATGGAGGTTTTCCCTCACACCATGGTGAGGTGCCCTATGTATGGAGGGGAGTGGCTGTATGCTCTGAGTCTCTGGATAGTGGAGCCTGCCTCCTGAAGTATATAAGGCACAACACAGTTAGTTTCAGTGTGTTCCAGCAGCTGTGGAAAGCTGTTGGGAAGTTGTATTGTCCTGCATAAGGGATTGTAGGTACACTTTGTGACCTTAGTGACGTAACTAGAGGTCCAGGTTGACCAATCAGCCTGTCTAAGCCACTCTGTGTCCAGGAACCTGGCGCAGAAAGAATCTCCCTAGGAGAAGAGGGAATCCCACTTCAATTTGGGAGGGCGTACCTGGCAAAGGGACAGCACGGAGAGATGTGCGGCTAGAGCCGGCAGCTGCATGGGGCAGTCTGCTACATCACCGTCTACAATAAAGATGACCTTGTTAACGATACCCCCACTGTGTGAGTGTGAAGTTACTCCGCAGTGGATGGCACTACCAAGAAGGAGTTCCTCACCAGGACCATCTCCCTGCGGAAGCATAGACCCTGATGAGGTGGAGGCGCTGCACGTGATGTAAGTTGAACTCGCACCCACTACCTCAGCAACCTATCCTGTTGGATATCCCCTAATACCATCAAGCGGGAGACTCGGGAGTTCTGTGGCCTACAGGTGCACCACTAAACACACGTAATGGGGGTTGGTTATTAAAGTACCCGGGCCAATGTGAGATTGGGGGGGGAAAACCCGTTACATATATTTTAAAAAGAAAACACCCGCAAATGCATATTAAAACCCCCAACCCTCAAATACATATATAAAAGAAAACACCCCCAAATACATATAAACCCCTCTGCTCCCTTCCCCCAAATACATATACATACATACATTCGGGATTGTCTGCGGTGGAGGGGGGGGCAATGGCTGCGGGGTCCCCCGATGCTGCGGGGGCTGGTGGGATGGCCCGGGGGGGAGGGGGAGGACACGTCATTGTGCTGTGGGTGGTGGCGGGGCCCTGCGCTGCAGGGGAGGGGCAGGACGACACTGCGCTGCGGGGGAGTGGCAGGACGGTTCTGCGCTGTGGCGGGATGGCCCTGTACTGCGGCGGGGGGGGGGGGGTGGCGGTCCTGCGAGGGGGCCCGTGCTGCAGCGGTGAGGGAGGCGGTCCTGCGAGGGGGCCGTGCTGCGGCGGGGGGGGGGAGGCGGTCCTGCGGAGGGGAGGCGAGGGGATCCTGTGCTGCGGTCCCAGTCCTGCGAGGGGGGGTGACGGTGCTGGGGGAGGGGGATGACTGTGCTGGTTGGTGCTGCAGGGGGCCCGGCGGCTGATCACAGCAGTTGCCGCCGGCCCCGCTGCAGGCACCTGTTCCACAATGCTGCTCCCGCTCGTGCCGGACCTCCCTCTCGTGCCGGAAGCTTAAGACACTTGACTTCCGGCGCTGCCGATAGGGAGACTAGTGCCGGGAGCAGTTTTTAAAAAAATATATATATTAACTAAACGGGCACGCCAGTGTCCTTTGTCCCCTGCTGTTGGTGGCCCCGCAGCCACCAGGCCCGGGACACTTGTCCTGGCTCTCCCCCCCTGTCGGCAGCCCTGGGGGTGAATACTATAATTGAGCAGACTGCATGGGCAAAGTTGTTCTTATCTGCCATCAAATTTTATGTTACTAGTTAAATTTCTCAATTGTATGTATAATGTTATTTGTAAAATGCCAACCATGTATGCACCACATTACACCATTGCAATAGGAGGTAAATACATTACAAACAATGGGAATAAATTCAACCGGTAAGTGACAACCTAAGGTTAAAGGAGAGACTGCCCCAAAGAGCTTACAATCTAATCTTTGGCGGTGTTTCTTGCTTGCACATGAGAAGCATCACAAAAAGTTAGGTACTGTAAAGTGTTGCTTCAAAATGTCCTGTCATAAAACGCAATGGGAGTTGAGTTACCCTTTACGCTCATGGGATAGGAACTGTCCCCTAATGCAGGGGTGTGAGAGATTTTTTGAGGGGGGCGTAGCGTTTACAGAGGCCCCACGCTCTTCCCCAAAGCATTTAAATGAAATGTTGGAGGACTGCGTGAGGCCTCTGTAAGTTCCCTTACCTTGACCCAGACGGGTTTGGGTGACGCGTCACCATAGCAACGCGGCATCAAAATGAAGCCGCGGGGTCATGTGATGTCACATCACCCAGTGGCGTTATTTGACGCTTGAGACAAGGTAAGGAGGGGCACGAGCAGTGGGTGAGAGCAGGCAGGGGGGCACAGGGCAGAAAGTTTGCGCACTCCTGCCCTAATGCATAATAATAAATGATTGATGACAATCACACTACGGCAGACGGTGTCAGAATAAAATGAGAAAACACAGGCATAAATGACTCTATATTGGCAGCACTGACGGGACAAGGAGGAATGTAAAAGGGTGGATGTCCTTTTAATTGGTGTGGTGTTTAATCTTTAGGGGGTGCGACAGGGAGTGCATGTGTATGTTCAGTGCTGATATCTGGGTGGAGTAAGGGAAGGATCAGGATGATTGTGCTTATGGTTTTGCTGATTGTGGGTTTTCTTCAGCAGAAAAGATGCAGTGATCAGTATATCTGCAAAGTCTTCTGCGAGAAATGATTACAGATATATTGGATTATTCATATATTTTACTGGACAATTACTTCAATAAATATGATGCGACACCTCATTTATTAACATTACAGGCCATATTCAATAGGCCATAAAGTGTCTTTTGCGGCTTAGCACTGTTTAATAATCTAGTCCTACAGTATATGTGCTATGAATCAAGCTAAAGATACTGCATTTGCGAGCTAACATGTTTCCAATAGTTGCTTCATCCATTAGTACAGGGCTCTTCAACCAGTTCTACATCAGAAAGCATTTAGGAATAGAAGGACCACAAGCTTATAATATAATTAAAAATACTATAGTATTAAAAATACATAAAAATATGAAAAGTAAAATATTGCAAAGTTTTACGAGTATGTATAACAACTCTACTGTATATATTCAAAGCGCCTTGCTAGTGAGTTTTAATGTGGAAAATTTGTTCTTTGCTCCTGTTCATTTCATAGCAGTTGCTTGGGCAAGGGCCACATCAAGGCCCTTTCAAGAGAAATGCAAAGAAATTAGTCAAATGTTTAGATTTTATGCAGATTTTATAGTGTTATACCATGTGGGATTTATCAACAGGGAGATAAAGTAGATTGCCCGATGGCAGAGGATTTGAACTAGGTTCTCTTGCTTCAAACTCAGTGCTGTGGTTTTCAGAGTCTGTGCCTTTACTCTGAGCCAATCCTTCAACCAGACTATTAATTAATAGTCTAAAATATCAGTCTTGTATCTTGAAATGAATTGACTAAAATATATTTTCAAAAGCCACAAATACCACTTATTTGCATCAATATAACCTAACAGCTATCCAGATCCTGAACAGTTTATGCCACTGTCCTTAGAAGAACAGTCAAATCAGCCTGTCTCTGACATTTTGCAGCTAACCAGGGAGTGTCCCTTTAGCTGAATGATTAGTTAAATTGTGTTTAAGGCTACACTTATAGTGCCGGGGACGGTGACGTCAGGCTACGGTCGCTGGAAAAATCAAATTGAGATGACTTTCAGTGATCGCGACCGAGCCGTCGCACCGCGCTTACTATAAGCGCATGTGACGACGGCAAAGCATTTGTTGACGCGATGTTGCGTTGCTGTCATCGGCACAATAAGCGCAGCCTTAAAGTGATCAGAGTAAGGCAATCAGGAAAGGAGATAAGCAACTTGTACAGCTCCAACCTATGGGTAACAGTGACATTTTATTTATTCCTAAAATATTTCACCAGGGAAAAATACATTGAGTTACATCTCGTTTTCAAGTATGCATGTCACATTTTTGGTAGCACTTTATTGGATATCTTTTCGTTGTTCCGTAGGAATGATTAGTTACTAATTATGGAGAAATTAAACACTAAGATTTAGTTATTTAACAGCATTGTGTTTAGTTTTTGTTCCTGCCTTTTGCTAAAACAAATTTTCGAGGGAACTTTAAACAGTTTGAATGTGCTTTTGGCATCGCAAAGTGCATAATTAACGTTACTTAGTTATTTTACCTGCACACAAACATACATAATAATAGATAATTGCTGGTATACGTATGCACAGAGCAGTCTCGCTCTCATGCCCATTACTTGGCGCCAACAGGTGAGGCATTTCAAGAAAGGAAGACAGACTGGGCGCCAAGCCAATCACAAATAAAGGGGCTGGCTGGCCGGAGCGCACCTCGCTGGCCAATCAGAAGCAGAGCTGTGCAGAAGGCGTGGCTTGGCGCAAAGTCACTTGTCTCGCAATGTGCCTGCTTTCAGCTCTTGGTGTCGGTGGCGGAGGAGGCAGAGTGATGCGCGCGCCCTGCAGATAGCAGGCACTGCACCACTGCAAAGCACAGAACTGCTGCACTGGAGGTGCGTGTTACTGCTGCTGCCGGGGCATGGTTTTTCACTTTACCTAGTTGCTGCTACCGTGCATATCATTCATTCACTTTGCTACGGCAGGTAAGGGTTGAATGGGTTTTGGGCAGGCGCTTCCTGTTTGCAGAATGATAAGCACGTACTTTAATGTTGGCACAATGATATAACTTGCATACTGTCCGTGAACCTTGGCCAGCGGCTTTGGAGGAAACACGCGATAGTAACATACTGTATAGAAGGTCCTCTGACATGTTCACATCTATCCTGGGTTACATGTTATCTGTCGCAGTGTGATCGTGGAGTGGTGGGGGAGGAGGGGGAGCTCGGTGTAGTGAGAGCAAGATGTTGGGGATACTGGGAAATCCTTGGCTGTCTTCGTTTTATGCTCTCAGTCCCAGGGCGGCCTGTAATATAATTAGTCCCAGGTCGTCTGACACCCTGTATGTTTTCCTTACTTTGTTTATGTATATTTCAGGCCAGATTAATTACATTGGATTATTAGCAGATCTTTTGAAATAAAGTAGGATACTTCGCTTTATCACTTGGGTATTCTTAATGTGTTCAGTGTGTGTGTGTGATCATTGATGGTCTAGTCTGTGATATCAGGGCAGGATTCCTCCTTCCCCTGCAGGGGTTTGTTTTTCTCATGCTAACTCAGACCGGATTTACATTTTTTTTCCCTTTTAGTCACAAAAGGCACCTCCTGATGTGTCCTGTGGGTGTCTGCATCCATATAAGAAATGTCATTCCTTTTTTTCTTTCAAAGGCTCACATAATTATTGAGCCATCAACCGTTATTGGCAGTGTGGGGCATTTGAGTGTTTGATCAAACTTTGTGTGATAAAAGGCTGTCCAATTTAGCATGCACCATTATTGTTTGTATAAAGCAGCAGGTGCAAAACGTTTCAGCAGTAAAGTGTTCACATAAATCTTGAGAAAAATAACCCCATAGTATTGTGGATTTCAGGCCTCTTTAGTACTAAATTTATATTGTAGTAATTTTTTTTTTAATATATGTTTCTTTTAGGTTACAGCACCACTGAGTGACATGCTTTGAAGACACTGCTCTTACTTGGATATATTATATGCATTTCATTTGCTGACATCAAAGTATAAAATGGGTAATGGACTTTCAGAACAAACTCCTATTCTCTCCGGCTTACCTTCTTTCCAAGCTTTTCACATTGTTATCCTGGGCTTGGACTGTGCGGGAAAAACAACTGTTTTATACAGGTTACAATTCAATGAATTTGTGAACACTGTTCCTACCAAAGGATTTAATGCAGAGAAGATTAAAGTGCCGCTGGGTAACTCCAAAACCGTGACTTTCCACTTTTGGGATGTAGGTGGGCAGGAAAAGCTAAGACCTCTTTGGAAGTCATATACAAGGTGCACAGATGGGATTGTATTTGTGGTGGACTCTGTGGACACTGAAAGGATGGAAGAAGCAAAAACTGAACTGTATAAAATCACCAAGATATCAGAGAACCAGGGAGTTCCTGTCCTAATAGTTGCTAACAAACAGGACCTCCGGAACTCCCTGTCTCTATCAGATATTGAGAAGATGTTGGCACTGAATGAGCTGAGTTCATCAACTCCTTGGCATCTACAGCCTACATGTGCAATCATAGGAGATGGACTAAGGGAGGGATTAGAAAAGCTATACGATATGATTATTAAGAGAAGAAAAATTCTCAGGCAGCAGAAGAAGAAGAGATGAACTTTTACTTTAACATTGCATTCTAGTATGTAAAGTAGTTCTGGCGTCAATTTGACGTAAACAGGTCTGTATCAGAAGCCTGGGCTGCCTGGTGTGATACTGTTTAAGCTCCGTTACGTGTTCATTTTCAGTATGCAGCATTTTGCTTGGGAAGTTCTGCAGTTCCAACAACACTTCAAATGTGTCAAGTTTTCACAACCATCAAGAAAACTTAACATGTACGTTAGTGACTGATACAAAATCTAGTCCTCTTGAGTGGTCAGCAACTGTGAATATTTGCTGGGTGTTTGAAATAGCGGATCGTGCCTTTTTAAGAGCAAACTCCTACAATTCAGTATACTAATGCATTTAAGTAGTGGGCAAGTATGGTAATTTCACCAAAAATCAAACCGACTTCTTGAACAAATCTCGACCATAAAAATGAAATGTTAGTTCAAGCCACTATTAGCAAAGTTGTGTGGGAATTGCCCCACAGATCTGGGATAATATACAACATATTAGTCTTTGTAAGGATATGTAGTATACATGCAATGCATGATGGATATATATATATTATTTTTTATGCTCATACATTCATCTGGTTATGTCACAAGAAATGCTGTGCATTCTACACATCAGAATTTGATCCATAGTTGTTAGTTCAGAAATGCAGTCTGCAGGTAGAAAGAATGTCTGATTTCAGTGTTCTATTTCCAAAAATAATCCTCAGTTGTTCAACCCCAACGTTGGCAGCTGCATTTGTCATAATAAAAAAGGTTTGTGCTCTGAATTATGCTACATGAACACAATTTTGACATTTTGAATCCAAAAGTTTTTGTTTTTGGACATAAGACAATAAAAGTTACATCTAGATATATAGAAAAAAGTAGCAAATGAAAGGTGCACCTTTCAAACCTCCACGCTCCACAAAGTATGTAAACCTGTTAGGTCATTGTATGCTTTAGCAGAGTGCTGCTTCCCGATCACTGGTTTTGAATGGAACATTTTTTTTTTTCTGTTTTACACTTGAATTACATGGTGGAACATTCATTTACCTACTGTAATCCTTAGAGTTTCAAACTGCTCTTATAGCAAAGGGAGGCTTATTGAAGGTCCGCTTCAGTGCAGACAATAGCACTAGAATATTAAATTGTGGTATTTTGGTCCTGAAGTAAAACTTGAATGTAGATGGAATTTGTTTTGGATTGCAGTGGAAAGCATTTTATCCGGCGCTACCGTCTAGTCCTGTAACGAGGGTATAAGGACTGTCTGTCCCACTTTCTAGAAAATACTAATGCTCTATTGTGCAATTAACTGGGTCACTATTGGTTTCAGATCCATGTGTGGGTTTATGTGCTTCCCATTCTATCTGGCCTTCAATTCACTGTAATATGTATTTTTAGTGGATTTAACAATGCAGCAAGCAAACCTGGACATTCATGAAGTACACAGAAAATATTTATATATATATATATATATATATATATATATATATATATATATATATATATATATATATATATATATATATATATATATATATATATATATATATATATATATATATATATATATATATATATATATATATAAAAAAAATTTTTTTTTTTTTTTAAAGTCTTGTCTTGAATGAGAGAGAACTTGATAGGCCTCATTCTTGGTGCCACGATACTGCTGTATACCCCTTTTCTATGGACTATTACATTTGATTACCTATTTTAATATTATAACAAACCGTGCACAGATTACCTCTACTGATATCATCCAGCATTGCAGTTTGCATTGGAAATGAGCTCTGCAATCCACCGACATTCATAGTCTGATTGCCATCATCAGAGGATACTGTCTAAACTCCATGCAACTTATTGATTGTGTTTGCACATCTGTTTTATTTGCATAACTGTCACTGTTTTAGAAAGATACCAAACTGCACTTTACCTTTTTTATAAGAATGATTTGGCAGCTGGCTTAATAAACATTTGGTCATTTCAGAAGAGTAAAAGTAGCTTCTGGTGGAACTTCTGTGTGTATTTGTATGTACCTGCATTAGTGACAAGGCTCACTGATTTTTGGTAATTTCTATAAATATAGACATGTGGATATTGTCTTCAGCTTCAATAAACAAAAGGCTAAAGTCCTCCTGACAAAATGTTTTTTTTCCTTGTCTGTTTTCAAAGCTTTTCTCTATGAAACCTCCCCCCTTTAGTTGTTTTTTTCCCCGAGGGGAAAAAAATAAATAATTTAACTGCAACATTTTAAAGAGACAATTGCTCATCGGTTCAAAGGGTACTAATGTCAGACATGTTTGGGTTATTGATGCCTTTATAAAAACCTGACAACAGTGTGTTAAAAAAAATTGTTTGTTAGCATGGTGAATGAGTGAACACTTGCTAGGGGTTTCTTTAGTATATTGCTATGTGTTAGTGTTTGCACAGCCAGAGTCCCTTTCTCTACACTCCCCTTAATGGTATCGACCCTTGTATGGGTGGGGGGTGGTGAGGGTAAGAAATTAATTTAGCAAACTTCACTATTCCCAGGCTGATATGCAACTTATAATTTCTAGATAAACGAGACCTACATTTGTGTGTTTTACACACAGTACCTGGTATCGGCTTTTTATATTGATTAAATAAAAGCTATTGCTACCTCCTGCATCTATAATAAACTATAGGCCGATGATTAAGCCTCTGTGACAGAAGTTGGGCACCACTGAATTAAACTGTTTCATGAAATGGGATGTTAATTTTCCCTTGGTTAAAACTGTAGATTGGGGCTGGTAATGGAGTGACAGGCTTTAGGGCCCATTAACCTGATGTCTAATTGCCACCTAAGCTTGGCTTCGTCTCATTAAGTTTAATTTCCAGAACAATTTTGTACACACTTAGTGGTGCAACTGAATGTTTTTAGGATCCCTTAAAAGGACAGCCTTTCAAACATGGTCTTCATTTATCTCTGATCATCAACCGTGGGCTTGTTTAAGGAATGAACAGCATTTTCTGTAACTTATATAACATTATTTCCTGCATAATATCTGGTATTGTGCAATTAAAGTTACTGTCGGTCCTACATTTTAAAAACTATTAAATGTGTACAGCGGCCATTTTTAAATGGTAAAGGTGTTTAAATGATACTGATTTAATTTTATTGTAATTTCAACAAGTGTCCCCGGGGGAAGGGAGGAAAAAACAAACGCTGGTGTAGAATGTGATATTTAGCCAGAACAACTGACATGTCCAGATATGCGGGGGGTGGGACAAATACCAAATTTGGTGCTAGTGCAAGTAATGTATGGTAGATTACACAACTTTTCAATTTACACAAAATTCAGAGGGTTATTAAAAAAAAAAAATGCAGTTAACCATACTGAGTGCTACAGGCTTTTATGTTGAAATGTTGGCAAATTCATTGGTATTCATTATCGTGGTAAGAAATTATAATTGGTATTTGTTATTGTGGTTTAGTAGGGTTTCTCCCACAGGTTCAGGTGCTGTATATGTAATATTTCTGCCAGAACAAAAGCCCTGATCATAAAAAAAAAAAATTGAGATTAATACAAAGGAATGACCAAACAGATCTTTATTGTAGAACATAGCCTTAAGGATGCCATTCCAAGAGCAGGAATGTGTGGTATCTATGTAGACCATAAGATAGGGTGAAGTTTGTGTACACTATGCACAGCTGGCTGAAACAACTTCAGTGCATGTTAAGACTTTGGTGGAATCCTAGAAATTACAGTATCTGAGGCAAAGATTAACATATCGAATAAGCATCAGGTTACAGTGAATTTATATTTGGTAAAATATTAGGTGTGCAAAAAACACCTCAAACGTATAGACAAATATTTAACAGTACCAGGAGTTAAATTTAGCAAAATCAATCATTCTCATCACACTGAAGTATTAGCAATTCTGCTCAATTGTTGTGAAACAAATATCCATGTCATCAGTCTTTGAATTTTGTGCATCGCTAGTAACCATGATCCAGTGAATTATTTACTTGCAAGTCCATATATGATTTTTTTTTTTTGCGTTTCACTTATATATACATATAATAATTATTGCAAACATATTCCAAGCACATTATAATGAGAAGTAAGGAAAAGAACAACACCATAAAATACATACAATTTAACACAATGAAAAAATATGTAATAAGGTCCCTGCTCTGAAATGTTTACCATCTAAAAAATAATTTTACCCATGGCAAAGATGTGATTTAGTATTAGTATCCTTTTATTTGTAAAATGCCAACGTATTCTGCAGTACAGAGTGACCAACAAAATGACACAAGGACAGACAAATAGATTCAGAAGGGAATGAGGACCCTAATCCTTTATAATAGCAATGGTTGTACTTTTTTTTTTTTTTTTTTTAATTATGAATCCAACTACAGCTAACACTCTTTTATTGTTGGGGGGTGGGGGGATTTCTTTTAGTTCTGATAAACCTTTACCCCATGCAGAGATTTTCTTGTCCAATCTATAAGCGCATTAAGTAACGTCTTTTTAAATATAATTGGAACTCGCAACACTGTTTATATTTTTGTGGAAAGAAGGTTGTGACCTTAACTAATATTTAATTATTCATAAGTATGACATAATTCCCATGAATAATAAAACTCGCATCTCATGTTACACGATGGGTTTCATTTATTCCAGGTATGTCTCTATATATTTAATACACCAAGTATAAAAACTTTAAGTGGAAGGAAATGCAGAATTATAGCCATAGTTAGATTCATGTCGGCGTCTGCCTTTTTAGAATTTTTAAAAAGGAAAGGTTTGTTTCCATGTTTTCTTCAAACAAAAACCATCAAAACCTGTGTTGTAATAGCTTCAATGATTACAATGTTTTCCTTGCAGCCAGGGATTCTGGGTAACGACATGCACATGAGCACATGGTGTCACCTTTTTGCTTCTTATCCCCCTCCCTACCTTACCTTAAGGCCTTGACCCCGCTGCCTACTACAGCGTCCGCTGTGGCGGACGCTGCACGGACGAGAGCCCTCCCCTCAATGGCGCCGTGACCGCTGCGAGGGGGAGCCGCAGCGCTGGGGCGAGAGCTGCTCCTGCTCTCAATAGAATTGAGAGCAGGACTCGCGTCAAGCGATACGGCACGCCCCCCGGCGGTTCAGCCAATGAGGGCGAACCTGCCGGGTGCCGTCATGGCCGCGCCCCCGTCACTCCCCCGCCACGCGCCCCCCCGGTCTCTTTTCCTGCAGTGAGCTGCAGACCAGGTAATCGGCTGCACGCGCTGCCAATCTCGCGGGCGCGCGTTGCAGCGGAGATACCTGGGCCTTAGCCTAACCTTTGACTAACCCTTCCTGGTGCAGGGGCCCAGAAGAAATTCAACTGGGTGATTATGTGGGATTGCACTTTTAAATGACAGTTTGGCAAACATTTTTAATCCATTAAAATGTCTTATGAACCGTTCTATATGCAAATATAATATTCACATAAATTAAGCAACTCTGTAGTTGTTACAAACGCAATCTTTGCACTTTCATTTTTTTCCCAATACATTATCATTAACTTCAATTAAAAAAATAATTGAACTCTGAACTATCTCAATCACACATTTTGTTTTGTTGAAGGCATATGCAAAATGTAGGAAAGAAAAAGACTGCACAAAACGCCCATAGAAGTGCAGTTTTAATAAAAACTACATAAAAAGCATATGGTGTCTCACAAGGTGTCCATAAATAAAGGCCTTCACACTTAAGGGAAAGGGCGGTGCCCAATCGGAGGGTACTGTAATGTCCTATAGTATCCTGATCCTTGTGTTTGTCTGCTGCTGTGTGATCCGTCAGTGCTGCCGATGCAGGCGCTGCTGTGATGTCACCTCCTATGCGATCGATCTCCGCACCAATTTTTAGACAGCCAGAGCGACCAGAACTTCACCTTAGGACTTGGGCTACCAACCAGACTTTAGGGAACACTGCCAGCCCTACATGTTTTGTGAAATCATTCACTTCATCAGGGGTTGCTGGACTCATGCCACTCTCCTTTTATAGTGGAGGTGATTGGGGGTTGTTTCTTAATGTCACTCCCTTGGTAATTGGATGTAAACCAGGTGTATCTTTAAAATAAGAATATTTTAACCCTAACCTGACTTCACAGTGTCCATAGGTGTGACTAAGACTATAATCTCATGGCTGTAAAACCAGTGCAAAATGCAGCATCATATGTTTGAGAAAGCTCATTGAACGTAATTGAAGCTTCTCCTTTGATAAACGTGCAATTCATTTGCACTAATATTTCCCCCCAGATTTGAAGCCATGAAACTTTAGTACATAACTTCTATGCAACCTGTTAGGCTAATTATGTTTTGGTGTTGAATAATATGGAACCTAATCCTGTGAGTGCCCCAAGACATTCCTTACACGTTATAGGGCAAGTAATATAGGGGCCCAATGAAGTACTGAGTACGTCATGCTATAAATGCTCATGCCCAATGGAGCGGTGAACAATGTGGGAACGGAATTGGAGTATCCTCTACTTCTGATCACGTCCTGGGGGCCTTCCCATGACCACATGATCGCTACAGCAATCAAACACATGGCTGAGTGCCAGCACACAAAGGAATGCATGGATTTTTTTCATGATCACATAGTAGTGATGCTGCAGTTTGTACCAGGCTCAAAAGAGAATCACAGATCAATGTCTTAAGTAACCATTATAAGGTTTAGTCTCGCGTTTACAATTAATTTGTACACTACATGAGCTGTACAACATTTGCGGTTGTTGTTGTTTTTTTCCTCAGATGCAGTCATCTTTGATTTGTGTTGTCATTTATGACACTAGAAGGCTGAATATTAAGCTACATAATACTTCTTGCTATAACTGCTACTTGTTCTAAAACATAACTAAGTGCATTTCCTTACTGCTGCTATCTAAAATATACAGGGAAGAAGAATATTGACAAATGAATGGCTTGCACCGTTCCAGAAGAGGCGATAACGAGTTAGGAATGAATCTCAATGCACTTCCGTTTTCCACTGTCATAAATGACATCACAAATTATAGTTGTCTACTCTACCGAGAGGGAAACATGGGTGTCACTAACTTATGTTAAGGTTTTGTATTGTCTATAGTTCCACTAGTGTAGAAATACATTGTTGCCAGTTTCCGGGCCTATATTTTATGTAGGATGTACTCGGCTTTTAATCATCTCATCTGGTGAGTTTTGCACATTTACCTCATTGATGTACATATTTCTGGTTTGATGGATGTTATACATGCAATATAATATTGAGCATTGATATTAGAAGTTGGGGACAATCATTTCTAGCAGCTATTACCCTACAGTATGTGTCATATCTGGGTTAACTCCCCCAGTAGGTAGTTGCTTTGTCTTATTACTGGATTGTTTTTCTTCAGTTTTTGTATGTCTGCAGGTGGTTTTTGCCCAACTTTTCCATCACTTCATGAAACTGAAAGTCCAGCTACTCCATATATAAGATATTGGGAATTGTATAAAAAAAAAATATATATTTTTTTAATTGTGAAACCTGTGTATGTTAGATCCGTGTGCAACACATGTAATCTAAAGCTGGTATATGGAACAATACGTAATTGTAGTCAGTAGCATGCAAGTTGAAATCTGGGTAGTTGGTGAAGGTGGGACTGGGATTACGATCAGAGACGGATAGAAACATAGCAGCAACTAGATTCATAAATGGGAGTTGGTAGCTGCAGAAGAACTGGAACCATTTGGTTGCAGAGGCGAGGACTGTGTAAAAACAGGAAAGATAAAAAGGAACTAATCAGAAATTAAGTATCTGTTGGCCAATGAAATGTCATGTTGCTGTATGGTATTTTTGGTATTTGTGGTATTTTTGTTAGCTGAGGTTTGTAAGTAAAAACTGTTGGCAGGGTAATACCTCTCCACTAACTAAAACAGAGCAATGCTGACTTCAGTTTGAGGCACAGTGACATCAGATCCTAACAGCGTGAGACATGCAAATGCTCAGTGTTTTCAATCCCCACTATACTTTAAAAAGGTGTGGGATTTCTGCCCCACTTAAAGAGGCAATCCAAGTGGCACTTAAAAAAAAAGTATATATATTTGTTTTAATATATGCAGCCTTTGATTACCTTTATTGAAAACTAATTAAGCTGTTGATCTATTCGTTTTCACGTGATCTATCAGCAAAATCCTGCTTCCCAGGGTTCACTAAATGGCTGCCTTTTAGATTCAATCAATCCTTCAGTCAGTATAACTCAGCAGCTACAATGTATTCTTATATTACTGAGGTAACATTATTTACTGTTACAGTTTTCAGCTCAGATTGCTGGGAGCATTGGCAACAAATGATCACAAATAAGAAAGAGTTACAAAGATCTTGCACTGCTGGGGAGGTGTGCTAAAACCTGCTTTAGAAATCAAAGAATGCTCAGTATATTAAAACTCATTAAAAATGCCATTGAGTTGTATTTAAAAAAAAAAAAAAAAAAGGCAGTAAGTATTATCTAATACTACAGAACTGATTTATTTAAAAAAAAAAAAGCTGTGTGTGCTGTGCACGCGCATAGTAAGTGAAACTTCTTTGACTTTTGTCACAGAAATTGACTTATAACGCGCGTGCTCGGCACACGTGTCAGTGTGTCAGTCAGTGAGTATGTATGTGTTTGTTTGTGTGTGTGTCAGTCAGTGTATGTATCTGTACCGGTCAGTGTGTGTATTTGTGTCAGTCATTGTGTGTGTGTGTGTGTGTGTGTGTCAGTGTATGTCTCTCTCTCTCTGTGTTGTGTGAATGTCTCTCTGTGTCGGTCAGTGAGTGTATGTGTGTCAGGCAGTGTGCGTGCGTATGTGTGACAGTCAGTGTGCGTGCGTGTGCGTCAAAGTGTGCATGCGTCAGTGTGTGTGTGTATGTGTTTATTGGCAGCAGTACCAGCATCATGAATGTTGAGTGGGGGGGAAGGAATAGGCACATCATTCAGGGGCGGTGTTCGGTACATCACTGGGGTGTGCGTGCATGTGTCAGTGTGTGCGCGTGCATCAGAGTGTGTGTGTGCGTCAGAGTAAGTGTGTGTGTGTCAGTGTGTATGTGTCAGTCAATGTGTGTATGTGTCAGTCAATGTGTGTATGTCAGTGTGTGTGTGTCTGTCAGTGTATGTGGATCTCTCTGTGTGTACCGTATGTCTCTCTATCTGTGTCCTGCCCCCTCTCTCCTGACTCCCCCCACCCCCGACGGAGCTGCGGACCCGGGGGGCTCAGTCTGAGTTTTCTGAGCAGATACCCCCCCAACCCCCGGTGGCGCGCTCAGGCTCCCCCCTTCCCCACAACCCGGCGGCGCGCTCAAGCTCCCCCCTTCCCCACAACCCGGCAATGCGCTCAAGCTCCCCCCTTCCCCACCCCCCGGTGGCGCGCTCAAACCACCCTATTCCCAGGCTGTTAGGAGCGGCGCCGGCCTCCCTCCTCCTGTCCATCGGCATGGCAGCGGGCGGGGAACGGCGCCGCTGCCAGCCGCTTCTGCGCATGCGTGGCGCGCGGCATGGCAGTGGGCGGGGAACGGCGCTGCTTCTGCGCATGCGTGGCGTGCGGCATGGCAGCGGGCGGCGGAACAGCGGCGCCGTGGCAATTAGGAGCGGCGGCTATCGCCGCCGCATGTGAGCAACTGGGTGTGTGGGAGGGTGAGGGGTGTGTGGGAGGGTGAGGGGTGTGTGGGAGGGTGAGGGGTGCGGCGGCGATTAGGAGCGTCGCCGGCGGCTATCGCCGCCGCCACCACATGTGACAGGCGGCGTGTGAGCGGAGCGGCGTCCATTACGTGACGTCACTTCCATTTCACATTTCGCCCCCCATCTATCCAGTTTTATCCCATCAGAGGTGCCACTAAAGAAGTTTCACTTCAAAAACACAGGATATTGCTTGGAATGCTTAGTTTGACAAAGGGCCATGGCGTCGATATTTCCATTGTTTCCTGCTAATTTCTGCAATAATAGTGAGTTCTTCTGATAATTAAGTGCGTGCTGTGGACAATTTTGATTAGGATTTGTTGACCTCTGGGACGTTATAGGTGGCGCTCCCTTGCCCTACATGCACCGCATAACTGCTGATGACAGATACTTCTGTCTCATTGAAACGCTGTTCCAATTGTGGACTATTCAGTAAAAGTACAAGGGGACGGTCACAAACCTTTCTACATTGGGCACATGATTAAAGGCACAACACACTTTAGTTCTTCTGTCAATGTGGGGGTACATGAGCACAAACATAATACCTGCCACTTATTATATGCAAATATCTTTTTTATAACAAAACATATGTCTGTATTGATTGATATGTGTTTATATTTGCAGAAAATAGAAGTGGTGATACATTCCCTAAATTCCCTGCTGTTCATTGATCTTTAATAATCTTTGACAAACTAAAGGTTCTGAGCTTTAATCAACGGGAGACAGGCATTGTAGTGCTCTTTGGCTCTCATGTACTGGCAGAAATGGGTACGATATGTACATGCCAAAAAAAATAATAGCAGGTACAGTACCTGCTAAATAAGTACAGTTGGAATCTAGTTAAATCTTACATTAGCAGTCATATCATTGTGCTTTTGAATGCTTTGCTATGTAGCTATGTTGTTACAGCTCAGACGCCACTGATTACAGCCAGAGACACTTTACAGAGCTTGCTAAAGAGAGCATGTGACATTTGTTAAACAGTAACTAACACAGTCCAAAGACAAGGAGGGAACTTGACAGGGAGAGAGAAGGACATGAGAGGGTGGATGTCCGGAAAGCTACATTTATAATTGTAGGACTTTATGAAGTAATGAAAACAAAAGAATGTGAGAAACGGATAAAAGGGCTTGGTAGTGGTTGGGTTACAAAGACATTTGTAAAGTCATTGATAAGCCATCTAAACAATGCTGAGAGCTCAAACATAAAAAGAAGAAAGAAGGAGACTTTCCTTCCTACTGAAAAGATAACTATTTGCCAACATGTTACAAAAAGTTAGAGCCTTAAATACATAAAATATAATTGAGTTTAAGAAAATGTGACTTCTTCTTTTTGTAAAGCAATAGTTTACTCTTGAAGAAAATATATCAAACATGGTTGAAACAACTTTATAAGTCGGTGATTGTATTGTTTTGAGCATGCAGCTATTTAACAAATGAAGTGCAGTTTCAAACACAAAAGTTTTAGTATTTCAGAGAATGAAACTAACACAATCCTGAGGTTGGTTGTTTGTTCTCTTTTGTGGTTACAACACCCTCTGATTTTCATAGCCACGGGACTACAGAATGAATCAGCTGCACAGGATGCAACTGCTAGGAGATGATAATGTAAAGTGAAGGTTTGGACTATAAAAAGCCCCGGGGTGGCTATAGTGCTGAGCTATCACAAAAAGATGATTGCTTTCCAAACATGAGCAGGAACTAGGTCATATAATCCATATAGATGCAGTCTATATGCAATTTCATTTTGTGTTATATTAACATTTGTCAATGCTAGATTTTGTATGCCAAATGTTTAGTGTTATGTTTGCTGCTGCCCCATTCCTGGGATAACTACAAACGTTTACAACCCGCAGAGGATTTCCCACTAGGCCTGATAGACCCAGGCCTGGACCTAGGGCTCAAAATTAAAACCTGCACTTATCAGACCTGGCTTGTGGAAGCAGGCAATCGGGTATGGGGCGGACATCATGGCGAAATGTCCCTGTGGCATTTTTGTCACGCCCAAAGGGGCGCGGTCAAACGACCTAGAACAAACGTCCTAGAACATATAAAGAGGCCGCGCTCTCTTCCACAGTGATTGCCGGGGAAGAGCGTGGGGCCTTTGTAAAGTTCTCATCTCCTTTGTGCCACCCTCCTTCAGTGTCATTGTGGCAAATGACACTGCAATGTCACATGGCGATGGGTTTCCATGGAAATGCAGTGTCTCGTGATAAAGGAGGAGGCGGCCCCAAGGTAAGTGCTTAGGGGCGGTGGATTTTTCAATCCGCTACTTCTTACAATGAATTGTTATATGTTATATTGCTAGACAGATGGTAACTCAGGTGTGATCTGTGAAGCTGAGCAGCTATTGCATAACAAGACAAACTAAAATATTTATTTAACAGTACAAATTGTTCTTTGTACGTCACTGAATGAAAACCTAGTAAAATCTACAGATTTCTTGTATTTTTTTTTATACAGTATAATTTGTTTGCATGTAATGTATGTTGCATGTTAGTACTTAGTTGGATTGGCTGTTTCTATTGGTAATAATGATGTGATATAACAAGTCAAATGTAATATTTTATTTTTAAATGAACATTTTCTGGAAAAATATCAGTTAATCCAATGAGAAGTCCCAGTGAATCTTAGGGCCCATTTACCTCATGCAGTAAATATTGGTTTTAAGGTGCGCTAAGGTTTAGCACCATCAGCAATTCCGGGCTTTAGTTTTACTGAATGAGTGGATGGGGCTTTATGGTTGCACTCAAATATATTTTTGTAAATATTGCCTAATTCCATATATAAATATTTAAGTAGAAACAATGCTATTCTGCTTTACATTACCAGTTTTTGTTTAGTTTTGTATATATCCTCAACATGTTACTTTTTCTTCATTTATAAATAAATAAAATATACTGTATGATAGTGTTAACATTTTTTTGGTTAAGGAACCCTATAATTATAATGTGAAATTCTGCGGAACCCCTGAAGAAGTGGCAGCTTGCTACGAAACGCGTAGGATTAACTATCCAACCTACGCTCCGATTCCCAAACCGCGATACCATCTGCTCCCAGGTGTTGACGTCACTAAACATCGCCACGGATCATCTGGTGCCAGTGTACCGAGCGCGGAAGCAGCGGACAATTTGGACTGTGAGCTCTACTCCATCCACATCAGAGTTGCTGACGAGTGGAAAATGTGCCTATTGACAAGACGATACACAAAGGAGGAAGCCTGTAATTACCCTGGGAAGGGTCACCTACCTGCGGACATCCTTCTGTGATGCAGAGGCTCTCGATCGTGTTCACCAGTGCATGCAGAGTGAGAGACTGCTCCAGCTGTATCCTGGCGTCTGGTAACTCATGTCTGAGTACATGAAATGCTCTTATTTTCTAATCTGATGTACGCAGATATATTACCTGTTATATTCTTTTAATATATTTGGAACGTCACCATATGCGTTGTGCGCTGTTTTTGTTTTTCACTGTATCTAGGGGTGCCGCATCACTCCATTTTCTACAGCAGCAGACGCATATCCAATGCACTCTAAGGTTGTGTTTATTTTCACATTGAGGTGTTAACACTGTGGGATTGAAACACTATACTCACTACTCATCACTACAGATGATTATTCACTATTAGTGCACTTTGTTCTTTGTCTTGTTCTGAACCCTTTAGGGATGCCTTGGGAACCCAAGGTCTCCTAGGAACCCCAGTTGATAAACACTGTACTACATCTCACTGCTGTAGGAGCTATTAGCATATTACCAACTCACATGCTACATTGTCAGAAAAGCAGCACTTCACTTTCCATCTTATTTTACTTTATACTATAGACTACAAAGAAAAAACATGTAACACTTTGTGCTTGAGCCCCTAATGTGAACCCGTAATAATAACGCTACCTCCACCCTAAAAACCTTAACACGTTTGACTAAAACCCTTACCCTAAAACCCCAAGCCCCTACCCTAAGCACTAAAACCCTAACGGTAACCTCCTACTCTAACCACTGAAACCCTTACATTTAACCCCCTACCCTAGCACTAAAAATGTCTTAGAAGTGGCAGAGGTTCCAGCTGGTGAGGAGGGCCCGTCTGCAGCCAAACGCCGGCGGGGATATTGTCGTGGCGCCACGGCCGTGAACAAATGTCCCACTCCAGTCTACAGAGGCAAGAATGCAAATAAAACATGCAGATGTCTCGGGCCAGTTCTATACTATGTGCGCGCGATACGTCGTGTGCCCAGCAGTTTTAGTTGGCTGAGGTTAGTAAACCATTCTATAATGGTGCCGCGCGCGTGCGTGGCAGGGAGAGTGGAACTGGTCGAAAGGGGAGAGGATGAAGAAAAGAAAGAATTTGTGCCGCTACCGCCGCCGAAATCTGTGTGTGTGTGTGTGTGTGTGTGTGTGTGTGTGTGTGTGTGTGTGTGTGTGTGTACAGTATGTACAATGTTAGTAAAAAAATTATTAAAGTATTTATTTCAAAACTTATTTAAACACATACACACACACATACACACACACATACACACACACATGTAGATACACATACATACAGTACCTCACTCGCTCACAGCATACACACAAAAAGCGTGCGTCACATGCACGTGCGTTCACACAGGCGCGCGCGCGCATGGCCGCACACACTATAGAACGGCCCTAAAACAGTAAAGAACGTTATGTGTCTTCCTCACACATGGTTAAAGTTTGGAAATGTAAGACTTAAATGTCTTTAACTATAAACTCGCTCCCCATCAAATCACAAATCAAAGAGTCAAATCACAACCCTACTGTAGCGCCTACTATTGCCATCAAATAAAATGTGCTAGAATAGGATAAAGCACTGGCACAATTTAGTGAATGGGTCTTGATGTATATTGGTAATGACAGAACTCTACGTTCATCAGGTCAGCTGATGAAAGGTCGACAGTGGACATGAAATGGGGTTTCTGCTGTTTCACAATAAATTGTCCCAAAATATTCTTCAAGCTGTGAGTATAGCTCTACTTTTTCTTGGGCTTCCGCACCATCCTGTTATTTTTCTATATATTGTAGTGCTGGCCACAATGTAGGCATTATTACCTTTAATTGCTGAGCCTTTCTTTGTCCCACACTCCCTTAATTATATTGATAATGCTGAAACATCATGCAGCCATCCCAACAATTGAGAGGATTAAGCAAATCCCCACTTAATGAAAAAAATAGTTAAAATAAATATTTTATAACAATGTACCCAGCCATGGGAAGCGAACCCCGCCTCTTATGTTATGGATTTTTATATAGAGTACTATGAGTCATGTGCATAATATAATCTGAATAAGTGTTTATTGGCAGAAAAAAAGATGTCTCGCAGTGAACTTAAAGGTGCAAGGCTGTGCCAAGACTTTTCACTGTAAGCAATGGCAGTTGGCACATTACTGCTTGATAAACGTAGTGTCTGTTTTTCTACCCTGCATAAAATATAATAAACAGTGCCGTTTGCGCATATTTGGACAGCATTCCTGTCATGCTGCAACTTTTAATTTGTTTCACAAGTATTTGAAAGTGGCTCGTTGCAGGATGCTGCATTAAGTAGAGACGGCACAGCAGTACACATTCAGCAAATAAGGAGAGTGCTGGATTATATGATTTACTGTGGTAATGTATCTGTCCATACTTTCAAAAATATTAACTTATTTGGAAGTGACTTCTCTCGTCCCTTAATACTCTACAATATATTTTCCTTTTCAAATATTTTTGGACCAGAAAATGTGGCATACAATTAGTGTTTCTAATTGTGTGGTGAGACCTGGTTGATCTTTTCCATTCAAATGTTAACTAAGTGAACGATCACATCGAAACTTCAATTAACACACATTGTTCCGATCTTTTTATTTTATCCTGGTATTACCAGGTCACATCAGCTAACCAACCATTGTTGTTGTTCAAGTAAGACATTGTTACATTGTTACTGTATCAGTTTGCATATACTCAGTTTTGCCACATTTTAATAATTTAACGATTCCCTTATAAAATGTTTTGAGCTCCAGGAAGGGTTAATTTATAACTTTAATCCCAATTCATCCTGAAATTTATAGCCCTTGTTTTGATTATCAAATAGTACTATGGTAGGTTCTTATCATCAAGCAAGTTTATTATCTGTTCTTGGATAATTAATCCAGATTGTAATCTTGTCTTTACACATCAAAATATACAGAGACATGTATTTCTACTGTATTTTATAGGTAATCTATGACAATACATACATCATACAATGTATCACCCAGTACAGTATCACAAATTGATAAGAAAATAAAAATATTATTTAAAGTGGCAATCGTGCACCGGGTACCACTTGCTTCCCGAGATACTTACTTTCCTAGTGGATGCTGGTAGCCACTCGGCTAGCAGGGGTCATGTAATGGACACTTTTCAAAGCTCCAAAGAGGGCCAATAGGAAGCTGTGGCGTCATCTGGTGTGGGAAGTTTAAACTTGCAGGAGATACCGGCACCCCCTTTAAAGGTAAGTATCTCTGAAAGCAGGTGGTACCCAGGGCTGAAATTATTGTTGCTCAGCTCCAAAGACCTCATGCTTACATCCTGTGTTAAAAAATAAAAAACAATTGTTTGGGTTGCATTTTTAAACAGATCAGTCTATTGAAAACTACTTATTATGCATGGACCAGGGGTTGCAAACTGCTAGATTTAACAGCTTTCTATCTCCATGACCAATAATTTGAGCTGGGCCATGAAGTCAGAATACACATCATTGTATTGAGTTTCCTTCTGTTGATCCTCCGATAAATACAATAGATGGTTAGATAATATTTCAAGCTATCTTTTTCCATTAATGGAACTACTGGCACAGAAGCAAACAGGTTTTTCTGCCTATTTCAACACAGTTCATTTGTTGTTTAGATTATGTATGACAATTAAAGGAGATTTGTGTGATGCTGGGATCTAGACAGAGAGGAAAGCACTACAGATGGGAGATTAGGTAACAGTATGAAAGCAGAACATATAAAGTGATAGTGATTTACATGACAACTATCTTAAGGAGACATGTAGAGCCTCTGCTGCTTCCTAAGGGAGAGTTACAAAATAAAGATTACATGTACTGTCGTGCAGTTATTGATTAGGACTGTTCAGCAACCTTCATATCCACAGAATTGAGTACATTAAAAATGGTTCAAATGGGACGAAAATCCCAGGAAAGAAGAAAACAGAATCATTGCAAGCAACCACGGTAAACTATTTCACAGTGACTGCACATTCCAAACAAATGTAAAAGGAAACATTGTAACAGAAAGTGTATACTGCCTTGTTCGTTATTCATGAAACGTGTCCTTATTTTACAGATTTAGTAGTGTTTTTAGCAGTATATTTTCATCTACAAAATATTTACTGCTCTAACAGAGTACTGGTACATAAGGGGCCAGATCATGAAATTGTGATGATTTGATTTTCTAACAAAAATATCCCTATTCACTGACAACATCCAAAACAATTAAATTTTCTAACAAAAATATCCCTATTCACTGACAACATCCAAAACAATGACATACACCATATTTAATTTGTCATATTTCATTTTGTGCCCTTGATGCCTATAAGCATTCTAAATTTATGCTTATCATGGGGCAAAGGCTTTGAAGGTATTAAGCACGAGTTCTCTACCTTTATCAGAATAATGCCTCTATTCTTCTGGTCTCCAAGAATGAAGTCACTATGGGTTTCTGTCTTACTGGCTTACCGTGAACGGGAAACATTACACCGTAGAAATGTACATGCCTGGGGAAGCCTTTACTGAAACATAACTTTCTTAGGCTACGATCATACCAGCTCCAGCTGGGCGTGCGCACGATTGGGTGATGTCATCCTTGCGATGTCGCAGAGTGGCATGTGAACTTCATGCAGGAGGCAAGCAGAGGCGGCAGGGAGGCGTGTCGGAGGCCTGCACTTTGATGAAATTGTTAGTTAGCACTATACCTATGGAGCCCTGATCGGCATCAGCTTCTATACTTTCCATCCTCTATTTGGAAACATGAAGAACCGAGTGCCGACCAATCAGCGGAGACCATTACTCCACTGAGCCAATGGGGAGCGAGGAGGGCATTCGGAACTGCATAATCAGGGCAGGGGCAGAGCCAGTGCCTATGGACGACCCAAAGGGACGGGCCCGGGAGTGGGAAATTGCAACAAGCGAAACCAGGCCAATGGGGTTGGGCACAAACCTCAGTTTCTGACTTTGGCTCCA
>NC_134484.1:390428763-390436263 GCF_040206685.1 Ascaphus truei | reverse complement strand
CACCGGAACAAACATATCAGTAGTAATGCGAACACCGGCATTTGAAACATGAGATAGTTCTGTATCTTTAGTTTGATCCTTGCAGTTTAAACATATACGTTACTTATGCGTGAATATCCACAATCATATAGAGATGTGTTAAGCGTTGTCATGCTGAAACATAGATAAATGTGCAATCTTTGAACATCATGTGTTTGCTGTATTTCACAGATGTCGAGGATGAATACATGGGACCAATGTATGATTTCAGATGGGCCAATCGTTATTTTAGATGATTGTGACGACTAGCGAACAACAATTATAATAAATATGTAACAATGCTTGCAATGATTGGTGCACAGATTAACAATCAATACATAATGTTTTCCTATTGTGCAAATATTTACTATGCACTTAATTATCATAATGATGTTGCTAAGCACTGCAGTTAGAACTTATATTGATATGTTTATCTTTTCTACTAACATTATATGTATTGTCATGTGATATATGCAACCAACATTATCACTCAGCAAACACATTAATCTACTATATATTATAATCTCACGTGTAACTTGTCAAAGAATGTCAATGCTACATAACAACTCGTAGACATTGTATCTGAACGTACACAATAACAATAGGGAGGTGTTAGAAACTTTTTAGTCGTGTGAATTTTATATTATCACCTAGGTTGTAGTGCTAACTTAACATGCATGAGCTAATGAATGTTATGTACAGATCATTAAACCATGAACATTTGTGTGTACATTTCATTCACACGATTAACTATAGTGTAGTGTTATTATTACACGTTAAACACATACATAGCTAAGTGACGCCGATGATAATAACAACATTATTATGTAGGTTAATATTATTTCTGGTAGACATACATGCATCACACAAAAAAAAAAACACGCACACATACTATGTTGATGAAATGTGTGCGTATGTAAATGTATACTTCATTTATGTTCATATGTTGACAGTTGTTATAAAGGATCATGATCATTATTAATAAGTAACGTGAATGAAATTTAAATTTTCTTAGGAACATTGTCATTGTGTTGAATGATTCTGAACAAAATGTGAATGCAAAGAACTATACTTTGGAATGGTGCTAACATTTTGACAAATGTAACATGTACATCAAATCAACACACATCATTCACTTATACATACACATGTGACAATGTATTAATCAACATGAAGATGAAGTGAGAGAATAAATAATGACATACATTGCAATGTTAATGATGTTTACACATTTGTGTCATTTCATACAAACATGCAGTGAGTGTTAACATCGCTCATGTGCATGAATGGATGTTGTTACGTTGTAATAATGACATGTTATGTAATGTAGGTAATGATTTTTAAACACACTGTACAATAACCACAAAGTGTAGATAAACGCACGGACACAATACAGAAAGGACATATTTCAATTGTCACCACTTGTTCATTACGTTCTCTTTAAACATCCTCTCACTATACCTGTTTCGAGGTTTGCACATCTTATTACAGATGTGAATTCAAATACATACCATGATCAGTCCTTGGAGTGATATACAGGTAAACCCCGTTATAGCGCGGTCCTCGGGGTCCACCCCGAGACCACCGCATTAGTAACGGGGTCGCGCTAATTTAAAAAAAAAATGGCTGCCGCGTGCCTGATCGGGAGTGAGAAGGGAAGGAAGGAAGAGGCCTGCACAACATGCGGCCCCTCTGGCCTCTCTGTGGGGCCTGCAGTGACTCTGGCCGGGCGCCAGTTAATTAAATAAATTAAAAAAAAAAAAGTTTAAAAACGGCGGCGATTCATCCCTCCTCCCTCCCACCCAGCTCCCTCCCTCTCCCCCCAGCACCCTCCCTCTCCCTCCCAGCCCCCTCCCTCTCAGCCCCCGGCAGCCGTGTGTTTTTTTTCTTCCAGAGCGGTCAGAGCATAAGGGGGCGGGGCTTAGGCTTAGTATCGGGGAGAGAGGATGTGCTGAGCTGATCTAAGGTAGGGGTGTGTGTGTGTGTGTGTGTGTGTGTGTGTGTGTGTGTGTGTGTGTGTGTGTGTGTGTGTGTGTGTGTGTGTGTGTGTGTGTGTGTGTGTGTGTGTGTGTGTGTGTGTGTGTGTGTGTGTGTGAAAAACGGGCTGGTGGGGGTGTGTGTGTGTGAAAAACAGGCTTGTGTGTGTGTGAAAAACGGGCTGGTGGGGGGTGTGTGAAAAACGGGCTGGTGGGGGGTGGGCTGCTGACATGTGAGGGGGAGTGGGCTGCTGACATGTGAGGGGGGGCGGGCTGCTGACATGTGAGGGGGGGGGGTGGGCTGCTGACTTGTGGGGGGGGGTGGGCTGCTGACATGTGAGGGGTGGTGTGGGCTGCTGACATGTGAGGGGGGGATGGGCTGCTGACATGTGAGGGTGGGGTGGGCTGCTGACATGTGAGTGTATTGTGAGAGCTGAGTGCTGTGAGAGCTGTGTGCAGTGAGAGTGTGTGCAGTGAGAGTATGTGCAGTGAGTGCTGGGAGTGTCTGATGTGTGCAGTGTGCAGTGGGAGTGTGTGCAGTGGGATTGTGTGCAGTGGGAGTGTGTGCAGTGGGAGTGTGTGCAGTGGGAGTATGTGCAGTGGGAGTGTGTGCAGTGGGAGTGTGTGCGTGCAGTGGGAGTGTGTGTGTGCAGTGGGAGTGTGTGCGTGCAGTGGGAGTGTGTGCATGCAGTGGGAGTGTGTGCGTGCAGTGAGAGTGTGTGCGTGCAATGGGAGTGTGTGCGTGCAATGGGAGTGTGTGCATGCAGTGGGAGTGTGTGCATGCAGTGGGAGTGTGTGCGTGCAGTGAGAGTGTGTGCATGCAGTGGGAGTGTGTGCGTGCAGTGTAGAGTGTGTGCGTGTAGTGTAGAGTGTGTGCGTGCAGTGTAGAGTGTGTACGTGCAGTGTAGAGTGTGTGCGTGCAGTGTAAAGTGTGTGCATGCAGTGTAGAGTGTGTGCAGTGTGTGTGCAGTGTGTGCAGTGTAGAGTGTGTGCAGTGTAGAGTGTGTGGTGGGAGTGTGTGGTGGGAGTGTGTGGTGGGAGTGTGTGCAGTGTGCTGTGAGCAGTGTGTGTGCAGTGAGCAGTGTGTGTGCAGTGAGCAGTGTGTGTGCAGTGAGCAGTGTGTGTGCAGTGAGCAGTGTGTGTGCAGTGTGTGCAGTGTGCAGTGTGTGCAGTGTGTGCAGTGAGAGAGTGTGCAGTGAGAGAGTGTGCAGTGAGAGTGTGTGCAGTGAGAGTTTTTGCAGTGTGTGCAGTGTGTGCAGTGAGCAGTGTCTGCAGTGAGCAGTGTGTGCAGTGAGCAGTGTGTGCAGTGAGCAGTGTGCGCAGTGAGCAGTGTGTGCAGTGAGCAGTGTGTGCAGTGAGCAGTGTGCAGTGTGTGCAGTGAGCAGTGTGTGCAGTGTGCTGTGAGCAGTGTGTGCAGCGAGACCGATTGGCATTATAACGGGTCGCGTTATAACGGGGTTTACCTGTACCTTGAAAAAGAAAATATCAATGAATAAAAATCATTGTCATGACATGTTAATTAAGGTAAGCAACACACAGAAGTGACACTTTTCTATGTGATATTAAACAAAATATAGAACATGTCAAATATGATCTGAAATACACAATAGGCTACACATCATTGTGACACACATATCACACTCAAATGAACATTTGTATGTAACCATATTGCACTAGCTATTGGCTATCAACATAGTAGTTTTATTGTTTATGCATAACCAAAAATAGCATGTACAGAAAATATAGATTTTGTACAAATTATTCCCTCACGTACACACAAAACGTTTTAGTGGTAAGAAGTATAATACAACCTGTTGATGAATGACATACCGGTGCCACATGCATTTGTCCGCACAGCAGAGAACAGAAAGGTGGGAGAACCATATTCATCTGTTTCCTAAGTGAATGGTATTTGGACACATTTATTTATCATTACAATGAATTAATACATCTATGTAGTACTATGAACATATAGGTAGTTGCTTACATGAAAAATATGTGTTAATCACATTACGACGTGTCTCCACACCACAGGCTGTTTGCTCAGTGTCAGCTGCTAAATGTACGAGATGCTCCTCCTCCAAGCCCTGACGTATGTCGATTTCTAAATTATGGCGGAGTGCCATATTGTGCATGATGCAACAAGCAATTACAATATCTGACACTTTAACAGGCTTATATTGAAGTGCCCCCCCAGTTCGATCTAAACACCAGAATCTTGTTTTAAGCAGGCCAAATGTCCTCTCGATGACAGATCTTGTAGATATATGTGCAACATTATACCTCACCTCTGCTTCAGATTGAGGGTTTGGCACCGGGGTCAACAGCCACAGCCTAATTCCGTATCCTGAGTCACCTATAATCCATCGTGCACAAATATGAAACAATTTGTGTAAACATTATTACATACAACATTTCATAGAAAAACAAGAGTTGTTTGTGAACACATCATAATATGTACTCACCCACCAGCCAACCAGGTCCAAAATAGCCTTGTTCAAAAGCATGGAACACTGATGAGTTTCTCAGGATAGAGGAATCGTGGCTGGAACCAGGGAATTTGGCTACCACATGCATAATCTTCATCGTGGCATCGCATACCACCTGTACATTCAGGGAATGGTAGTGCTTACGATTGCGGTAAGCATGCTCACTCTGACTAGGCGGGATCAAGGCAACATGGGTGCAATCTATTGCACCCATCACACATAGTATCCCGGCTATGTTATAAAAGCCATTCCTCACTTCCAGCACCTGTGTGCTCTGTTGGAAAATGAATATAATTCCTAGCGCATCTATTCAGTGCACATAGAAACTGGGTAAAGGCCCGCGAGAATATAGATTGCGAGACCCTGCCCACTATGCCCACAGTTGTCTGGAATGACGCGGAAGCAAGATAATGTAATGAGCACAGCATTTTAACAAGCCCAGGGACTGCACGACCTCTGGCTGTCACAAAATCTAAATCTACCCGTATCTCTTGATAAAGAGATAAGATTGCTGCTGAACTCAAACGATACCGACTTATGATCTCCTCCTCACTCATCCCATGTAACATGGTTCTCTCCCTGTACAAACGTGGATGAGGCACAACTTCTTTTCTCTCTCTTCTCATCTCATCTCCTTGCCCTCTCCCTCTCCCTCTTCTCCCTCTCCACTCCGCGTCCCCGTCCCTGTCCCTTCTTTGCCCTGTGACATCCTGTCCCTCAGCTAGCCTCTCCTCCAATAGAATCTTCCTACTTCTCATGAACAATCGTATCATTTTCAGGTCTGTAGCTGTCAATGCGCAGGTAATTGCCCTCCTTTAATACCTATGTGATGTCACGTGACTTGATGAAGTGCAAGGTGTTAAATTAACCTATCCAAGTTGTGAACTCCAAACGGGTATACAGTACGAATTATACGGATTATTTATGTGTGTTCACCAGGCAATCATGATATTTGACTATGATGTTACGTTAAGCTTTGTACAACAATTTATTCGCAAGTATTTATGGATGTGTAATGCATGTACCACTTATGAACGCAACGCTCAGTCATCTCATTAGGATACAGCCATGACATTGACGTTGAAAAACTACGTTGAAACATGTATAATTTAGCATGTTATTGTCAGATTATCTCCCTTACTCTCTCTCTCTCTCTCTCTCTCTCCCCCACTCTCTCTCTCTCTCTCTCTCTCTCCCCACTCTCTCTCTCTCTCCCCCCCCACACGCTCTCTCTCCCCCACACTCTCTCTCCCTCCACACTCTCTCTCTCCCCAACTCTCTCTCACCCCCACTCTCTCTCTCTCTCTCTCTCTCTCTCTCTCTCTCTCTCTCTCTCTCTCTCTCTCTCTCTCTCTCTCTCTCTCTCTCTCCCCACACACTATCTCTCTCTCCCCCTACTCTCTCTCTCTCTCCCCCACACTATCTCTCTCTCTCCCCCCAGACTCTCTCTCTCCCCCACACACTCTCTCTCTCTCCCCCCACACTCTCCCCCCCACTCTCTCTCTCTCTCCCTCTCTCTCTCTCTCCCCACACTCTCTCTCTCTCTCCCCCACTCTCCCCCCCACTCTCTCTCCCCCCCACTATTTCTCTCACCCCACTCTCTCTCTCCCCACACTCTCTCTCTCTCCCCCACACCCTCTCTCTCTCCCCCCCACACTCTCTCTCTCCCCCCACACTCTCTCTCTCCCCCACACTCGCTCTCCCCCACACTCTCTCTCTCCCCACTCTCTCTCCCCCCCACTCTCTCTCTCTCTCTCTCTCCCCACACTCTCTCTCTCTCCCCCCTACTCTCTCTCTCTCCCCCCCACACTATCTCTCTCTCTCCCCCCCACACTCTCTCTCTCTCCCCCCCACACTCTCTCTCTCCCCCACACACTCTCTCTCTCTCTCTCCCCCCACACTCTCCCCCCCACTCTCTCTCTCTCTCTCCCTCTCTCTCTCTCTCCCCCACACTCTCTCTCTCTCTCCCCCACTCTCCCCCCACTCTCTCTCTCCCCCACTATTTCTCTCACCCCCACTCTCTCTCTCCCCACACTCACTCTCTCTCCCCACACCCTCTCTCTCTCCCCCCACACTCTCTCTCTCCCCCACACTCTCTCTCTCCCCCCACACTCGCTCTCCCCCCACACTCTCTCTCTCCCCCACTCTCTCTCCCCCCCACTCTCTCTCTCTCTCTCTCTCCCCACACTCTCTCTCTCTCCCCCTACTCTCTCTCTCTCCCCCCCACACTATCTCTCTCTCTCCCCCCACACTCTCTCTCTCTCCCCCCCACACTCTCTCTCTCCCCACACACTCTCTCTCTCTCTCTCCCCCACACTCTCTCTCTCCCCCACTCTCTCTCTCTCTCTCCCTCTCTCTCTCTCTCCCCCACACTCTCTCTCTCTCCCCCACTCTCTCCCCCACTCTCTCTCTCTCCCCCACTATCTTCCTCTCCCCCACTCTCTCTCTCCCCCCACTCTCTCTCTCTCTCCCCCCACTCTCTCTCTCTCCCCCCACACTATCTCTCTCTCTCTCCCCCACACTCTCTCTCTCTTCCCCACTCTCTCTCTCCCCCCCCCCCACACTCTCTCTCTCTTTCTCTCCCCCCCCCACACTCTGGATCTCTGATTTACCCTATATAACTTACTTGCCCTATACTACACCGAAATAACCTATACTGCTTTCTTCCAGATCTGACTCAAGCTTCACACGGAAGACATCGGAACCCCCCCTACCCAGAAGACAGGTAGGGAGACCTCCCCTCCAATGTATAACATTGTGGGAATGAGGGTACCTGGACATTGAGTGACTGCGGATCAGGTAAGATCCCAGGCGGGATTTCTACTTTAGATATTGTGAAGCGGTGACGTCCAGACACTGGTTAAGGGTTCAGGAAACTAGTCATTCACACCTGGCTTTTATTTCTAGATCCGACATTTACACACACACACACAAACGTAACAAGGACTAATTGTAGTATAATGTAATACAATAAATACATTTATGTCAAAAACTAATGTTGTTCTGACTAGGAATTT
>NC_134484.1:390418624-390428563 GCF_040206685.1 Ascaphus truei | reverse complement strand
AGTACAGACTCAGAAACAGAAACAAAAAGCTGTGTTGTCTAAATAAATACACAGAGGTGATCCATAATCGCCTCATTAAACCAATTCAAAAGCCTCCACAGATCAGCCATTCACCTGGTATTTTAAAGCAGATCTCATCAATGAGACAGTGGGACCTATTCTATTAGCTCCAAACTCCCATTGTCCTGAATGAGATAAGCCACTTCAGATCATAATGTATAAACCCCATTGTGTTTCTTTTACTGTAATTCTTTTTGTTTTTAAACTTTTTTTTCACATTATGCCTTGTGGAAGTCACATTACACCTGCAACAATTATAAACAGAATAAAAATCAACTGTGATCTCAATTACCCTCTATAATCGTCCCATTCACCATAAATGATTATGCATCTCCACGAAAGCTTGCAAAACGTTAACATTTTTTTTTATTCCTAGCTTGTTAATTTGTAATTGGACTTTTGCAGAATGATAATCTCCAGGTTTTAGGCAAACTAATCAATAATTTTTAATTATAGTATTAACACTCAAAATAATAGAGCACACTTACTTCTAGTGGGCTGTGAGGAGTGTTCTGGAACTAATAAAATATATAATTGATTGCATTATGGAAAACACCAGGCTCGTATAAAATCACTATGGTTAAATATGGAGGCAACAGCAACTTTTTATTTTGTGTTGTGGACTACCTGCCATTCTACTTGGATCTGTTACTGCAGATCAAGTGCAATTTTAAATTAAGTTAGGGTTGCCCACAGAGTGTACTGTTTGGTGGCCCTATTATCTTAGACTTATACCTCTCCTTTCATGCAGTGTAACCTGCTGTTTTTAATTTAGATTAAAATCATCAAAATTAATTTATTGAGCAGCTTTAAGTGTTGAGATAGAAAGTTAAATAGATTTTAAAGCTCATTGCCCAGGGTTATAGCTGTTTAATTTTTTATTAGGAGCTTAATTTAACACAATTATTGCTTTTGAAAGTTGATAATGTGGAGTGATCTACACAGCTCCACATCTCTTTCATCTTCAATCCATTCTAAAGAGTGCATTCAATTCTGTTTGCCGTAAGAGTATTACCAGAGGGGATTCTATTCCCAAGCTCTTTTAAATAGACGTGTTCTGAATAGCCATATCATTCCAGTTATATAATAGTTAATATTTAATGCAATATGCATTGTAATTATATATAAACCCTATATTTGGATGAGGATAAAAAACCACAATCATTATGGAAAAGTATTCTAAAGTTTCAGAAAAAAGGTCTTTCCCTATGCTAGATATATACTGTATCTTTCATTTTGCTACACAACCAAGCCTACATTGTAAATGTAACGTGTGCTGATATCATATGTATCAAGAACATAAGGATTATTTAATACTTGAGTTTTCCCATGGAAGGATTGCAACAATCCCTTTCACACAAGATGAAAATATCACAATCCAATATATAAAAAATATTTGAAGTACTTGAAAATGTCAAACCATTGCAAGCCATCACCTAACCGGTGGGATAAATTCATAAGTTGTTACTTTGTACAACAGAATACTAATAGCAGAGCTTACAAAGTGAAAGTATATTTTTCCTGTGGGGTATATAAAGCATGACAATATATGGGTAGAACTATTTCCTACAAAAACAGGACAGGAAAACAGTACGATATTTTACAATAGATCAATGGCAATTAAGAGATTGTTGTCTTCTGCCTTCAGTGTTCATGTGGCTGTACAAATGTAGGTATGACGATCAGAGAATTACGGAAGAGACGTTTGGAACATGTGGGCATTATTTGTAATGCTAAGTTTAATCAAATCCCCTCTTTTTCAAAATATTTCTTAAAATTATCAATATGGTAATCCTAAGTGTCAGTTATGTTTTGACATTAAGCAGGTTAGGAATCTGGAGTGGTGATATGAAAAAATAAACAGTATAAGTCACTATAGCAGTCAATGTGCAACCTAAAAAATTAAAACAACAAAATCACTAAAAAGACAACAATAAAAAGAAATACCCAAGCACCTAAACACCAGAAAAATAAAAGAACCAAAAAGCCTAAACACAAGAAGAATAAAATAACTAAAAAGCCTAAAAAGCACATCAATAAAAGAAAATCAAATGACTAAACAATCCAAACATTTAATAAAAACAAGCCCTACAAATACATAACAATTAACTCAAAACAATAAACAGAAATACAAAACATAACAATTAATTCAAAACAACCATTTGCCAAAAAATGCATTGCCTGTCACTGTATTTATCTATACCCTAAATGGGCAAAAACAAATACCTTACTAGTCAAAGGCTGAGCAAATAAAAATTTAAAAATACAATAAAAAAAATGAAAAATTAAAATTACATACATTCAATATTTTTCTTACCTTTAGATGTCTTCACCCTCCGAATCCCGGTGTACCAGGAAGCTCTCGTTCAGCGACGCCATCCTCCATGATCCTCAGCATCAGGTAAAATCTTTCTTTCTGCTATCTTCTTTAGTTGTAATCCATTAAGTCCAAAAGGGATGTTTTCTTGTCGGCTTCTTAAGCTAAAATGAGACGGAACAGGCCTTATATGAGGCCTCTGATGTCACATTTTAGGGACAGATGGCACTGCTCCAATCCGATTGGATTCTGTACCATGTGACAGGCTTTTAAAAAAAAAATTGACGGATGTGATGTCATCTCCAAGAGAGGTACAGTATGTCACATCCTTAAAACCACATGGCTGCCATAACATTGTACTACAGCCAATTTGGGACAATACGATTGGTTGAAGGTACTTGTGACATGTTTCTTTTTTTAATGGATTTTTAAATGATGTATGCGTTCTCAACTATCCACACTTCTTAGGCTGCAAACACGCTGCGGCCGGCGAGGCGCGCGGCCGCGGACCACCAGACCCTTGCCCGAATGGTCCCTGCCCCCGCTGCCTCCTTCCGGCAGGACTGACTTACGTACTGTGACGCGTCAGCCGGCCGATGCTGCAAGATCCTAGTGATTTTCGGCGCTGACGCGTCACGTGGTACGTGAGTCAGCCAATGGGGAGGAGTGGAGGGAAGGAGCTAGATGGGAGGCGCTTTGGGCGGGGAGCAGGGAAGGAGCTGCGGGTTAAAGTGTGTGTGTGTATGTATGTGTGTGTGTGTATGTATGTATGTATGTATGTGTGTATGTGTATGTATGTATGTATGTGTGTGTGTGTATGTATGTATGTATGTGTGTATGTGTATGTGTGTGTATGTGTGTGTGTGTATGTGTGTGTATGTGTGTGTGTATGTGTGTGTATGTGTGTGTGTATGTGTGTGTGTATGTGTGTGTGGGGGGGTGGACGGCACCACGATCAGATCCCGCCCCCCTCCCTCCCTCTCCCACCCACTCCCGCCCCCCTTCCGGCTCCCTACAGACCACATATCGCGGTCTGTGTCTGTCAGCGCCCCGCCTGTCTGCAGTGCGGGCGCGCTGAATGAGGGAGCGGGGCCTTAGCCATAGGCCTGTAACCTAAAAAAAAAAAATACGGGGTATGTGCCGAGCACGTGTGTTCAAAGTGAAACGTCATGTTTTGTCACTGAAATTGTGATTATACTCTCAAAAGTCTTCCATTCAATCAAAAATATGAAAATCAAAATACAATTTCACTGACAAAACTCAAAGAAGTTAGACTTACAACATGCATGCTCGGCACACACAACGTCTTTTTTTCTCTCTGTTCCCCCACACAACCTCCCACTCTCCACCTTTTTTCTCTCTTCCCCCTCTCTCCCCCCCATTCCCACCCCCCACCAGTCTCTCTCACTCCCCTCCCCCCCTCCAAGTCTTTAAATCCCCCTCTTCCATCCCCAAGCATCTCTCACTCCCCTTTTTCCTCCCAAGTCTCTCACTCCCTTTCCCCACAAGTCATTTACCTCAATCTCCAAGTTTGAGTCCCATCTCAGAAGTGTCTCTCACTCCTTCACTTCCAAGTTTCTGTATGAGGAGGTGCTGGCTGCATGTTTGCATGCGCAGTCTCTGGTCACTTGTGCATATGCGCATGAGCTGGCCGCTTCTGCACATGCGTTAGTGCCGGCCGCTTCTGTGTAATCGGCGGCAACTTCTGTGCATGCGCTGATGGCCACTTCTGCGCATGCGCTGGTGATGGTGGCCGCTTCTGTGCATGCGCACCAAACAGCAAGGTCGGCATCTGCGCGTGTGCGGCCAGCAGCAGCCAATGTCACATCCATTAGGCCGTGCCGATAGTGCCGTCGTTGGCGATAGCGACACGGCGGGTAGCGTCACCCATTGCCGGCAATTTGATTTGTTCAAGGGCCGTCACGTGACGTGACAGCCCTTGAAAGATCTAATTTTGCCGAATTCCAGTTTCCGCGACGTCGCTCCGTCGCTTTGTTGCCGTCGCGCGCACTATAAGCGCATGCTGTGGCGGCAATGTATTTGTTTTCAGGCGACGTCACCGGCACTCTATAAGCGTGGCCTTACACATTTTCGTTCCCAATGGAGGAGATTCAGTCCTATGAAATTTCACTGGGTGCCAGCAAAGAAGTTTCACTTCAATAAAAGCGGAACACATTTAAGATTAAATGTTCAATTTTACATTGGTCTAATATATATTTTATATCTGCTGGATTCTCACCTCAAAACTTTCCTAAAATATTAGTTATTAATTCCAAACGTAAACGCTTCAGTCACAGCTTCAATCCTAAAACAAATGTGTCCAATATGAGTGTGTACAATACAATAGGCTTACTTCAATTCTAAAAGAACCAAACACAATTTAAAAAGATTTGATAACTAAAAAATAGTTAAGAGACTGCCATGCTCAGGAATTAAAAGAGATTTACTTCCATTTTGTCATAACTGCAAAAACGTTCTCTCTAAATATAATTGGCAAACCCGGCCAACTGCAAAATAAAACCTGCTTACTGTACCTTTTGCAATATTTATCTGTTTTTATAAAATAATAAATAATCACTATACAAAATAAAATCCATCATCCAAATACCACCTCGACAAGTCTTTGATCTTGAAATAAGCACCCCAATCTTTAAAGTCATGCTACAGAAGAAGAAAAAATATTACATTTGAAAATACAACTAATCTATCAAGCAACTGCATCTAAATCTACCTCCTGTTATTTATACTAATTATTTTCTTCAAAAGTCCCAAGATCACTAGAAAATATTTAATATATAATCACATTCACCTCAAATTTTCCGAGATAATCCATTACCTGCCCCCTTTTTAACTAAAATCGCTTTGTTGAGAGAGGCTATGATTATGAGACACTGTTGTCCACCTTTGAGGAGGTTAAAATGGTGGATAGGAGTACTCTCCTTCCAACACCCTCTCCGCGGAGCGAGAATGATACAGGTGGGCATATTTGTAATAAGAAAAAGAAACGATTCACAAAGTCAAAGGGACGTGAAGTGGTGGATACGGGTAGTCCATTCTTTATTACACAATTTAATAAAGCCAGTGGTCAAGTTAAAAAAATTCTGCAAAAACATTGGGGTTTATTGAACATGGATCCCATACTCAGAGAGATTACGGGTGACGGTTTAAAAGTAGTATATCGGAGAGCGAAAACCATAGCCACATATGTTTCCCCCAGTGTTATATCCACACCTAGAGACAATAGAGAGACATTTGTGACAAAGGGCTCATACAGATGTAACAAATGTAATATGTGTAGATTCATGAGTCCTTCCAGTAATATCGCATCTCACAATCCCACCAAGAGATTTAAAATCAATGAATTTATTGTGATACTACGTTTGTAGTCTACATGATCACATGTGGATGTGGGATGCGATACATTGGAAGGACTAAGAGACCACTTAAGGTGAGGATGCAGGAGCACTATAGGTTAATAAAGAAAAAAGATGATCAGCATCTTGTTCCTAAACATTTTTCTACATGTGATAAAGCATGGCCAGAGAACTTCACCTTTGTAGGAATAGAACGTATTCTTAGACATGAGAGAGGGGGTGATATTATGAAAAAATTGGACAGCAAAGAATCTTTTTGGATTTTCACTTTAAAAACTCAGGTTCCGGATGGAATCAATGTAGACTGGAGTCTTAATCATTTTTTGAAATAATTTCCACAATGATTTTAGTTTTTATCTCTTATAGATTACATATAAATGACATTTTCTTTTGATACTTATAATATGGTTATATATTAGATATAACCATGGAATAACATATCTTATATCTTATATTTAAGTATTTTTTGTTTATAAAAATAATTCTCTGTGTGTGTGTTCCACGAGATGATTGTAATGAATACATTTAACGATATGCAGTTATACTGCTTCCTACCACAGATAAATATTAATGTTTTTTTTTCCTTCTTTCTTAGTTTATCTTTATTTTTATTTTTAATTTCCAAAAATTAAAAAACTAAAAATTGGAGATGTATTATATAATTATGGGTTCTCATCTCTTTTATTGTTGAATATTAATTTTATTGGAAAACTCTGAGGTCTGATATAATGTATATAGTTCTTGAAATCATTTATTATTTGATGTACTATATAACATATAAGTATACATATACCACACAGTCACCCGTATAAAGCTAAGAGTATTCATTGATTTTAATGGTCTATTTGAATACACAACTTCATAATCAATAATTATGAAATTAATTAATTAATTCGTCTTTCTTTTTTTCTTCTTTTGTTTTTTCCTTTTTTTCTTTGTTCTGTAACAGAGATAAGTTACAAGATATAGAACAAATGGTATTTTGATTGAATGTTAGGTTTTTATTATATGATTCTTCCCATTTTCCCCTCTCTCTTTCCCCTTTTCCCCCTCCCTTACCCATGTACTATCAATATGTCACTGTTTAACTTTGTTGCTTCTGCATCTTTTATATTATAATGATGCATATTTGAATAGAGAAGTGATTACTATTGTGTGGTGAGGAGAGGGAGGGTACTGATGAGGGGGGATGGCCTGGTATTGGGCATCTGATCCTCGTGTGGTAGCCCCTGTGTTCATTCCTTTTGGTGGGCACATCGGCATCTCTTGGGGGCGGTCTCTGCATCACTGGCTTCCTCCCCCTTCAGTGCCTGTGACGTAGCGACGTTCAGAGATAGCCGATGCTCACGCATGCGCCTCTGTGAGGTAGAGTGGGCCGTGCCTGGGGGTATGATGCGGATGACGGCGGCCTCTGTTGCTAGGCGGAGGGCGGCTGCGAGCGTTCTAGTTACCCAGATTCAGTCCCGCCTCTCCTCGATATGCGACTCGTGTGATTGGTGCAGTCATGGGACAGTTGCATTCTGGGTAAGAATGTTTTTTTAGGCGCAAAATTCTCTGTTACAAATTGTGTTTAAAATGTTTGTGTTTTTAACATCAGGTAACTCCTTGATAAAGTGCCTACAAGCACGAAACGCTTAGGAGGGCTGTGCTCTTGCCGTTTTTTTATGCAGTTTCAATAAATTAATTTTTTATTTGCCACATGACCTGGTTTATGTTGCTGTGCACCATACAGTACAATACTTTTTTTCAATTCTGATACCTAAACATGTCTAAACAGATGTTGGACATACAGACTTCCCATGAGCCAGATGAATCTTAAATATTCTGCTAACTTCTGACTTTAAAGCAATAATTTAAAACAAACATCAGAATCAGCTGGACCAACAAATAGAACATTATCTATTTATTACAAAGTACCAGATAACCACTTTAAACCTTAACTACCAAGTCAGTATATGCAATGTAGGGCTCAACAATCCCATTGGAGACATAAGTAAAAAAAACAAACAAACCTCTCTTTTATGTTTATAACCCAACAAAGAAAAACTATATTGATTATCAGGAAGAAGACAAAAATCTGATTTTATATACATTTTGCTAACAGAGACTCTTTCCTACAGTGTCAAACCAGAGATGCAGCTTTGCGAAAAGATGCATAATAAACACTGCAAATAGCCTTATCTATCTCATGATTAACCAAAGTGACCACGGAAAAAGAAATGGTGGATCAAATGAAACGCAAAAATACAATCCCAACGCTCCTCCCAAGTTGGCTTCCAAGAGTGCTGGAATTGTATTTTTGTTTCCATAAATGTGAGGCCAATTTTTTACCAGCTGCATACAGATGCAGCAGCCGTTATTCTAACAAATCACAGAGCCATTTTTGTGTGCGCTGCGGTACTCCACGTGGCATTAACGCCGCCAATCGCCCCAGGCACATGTGTTTATCGCGGATGCTTTGTTTGAATTTCATGGATTGTGTGCAATTAAATGCAATGAAATTAATGAATTGTAATGTGTACAGTACTGTGCTACTGTGCTAGTGTGCTAGTGTGCTACTGTGCTACTGTGTCAATTTCAGGTGTTTAAAAACCCGAACACTAAAATGCCATTTTATGCACTCACCTGCACTCGCGTCTTAAGGTGGTACAGTTGGAAGAAATCTCGCGCCATGACATGGGTATTCCGAGGTATACACCGCGTGAAGTGTTTCAATAACGGCTGCTGCATCTGTACTTCATAAAGGGAAGAGAGCAGGTATAATGTATTTGTTTTCACTCAAATGAAAAGCACCTTTTTGCTTTTATGAACAATGCCTAAAGGAGATACTCAAAAATCTGACGAACGGATTTACGCAAGCAGACCTCATTTCATTTTTTTTCCAACGTCAATATTCTCATAAAGTGATTTTACTTTTCTGTTGATTATTAATCTCAATAAACTCTGTACAATCAACCCAGAAAAGGGGGTTATCACATTTCCTAGTTCCCGAAACTTTTTTCCACAGCTGGAATTTATCAATTTTATTTTTAGCATTTACAACTAGCATACATCAATGACTAATTTGACATTTTTATTGTTTGCATTTGTATCATAAAATAGTTTATTGAATACAATTAATTAATCATTATGAAAAAAGTTTAGTGTCTTTACAATGTATGCTCATACTCCATTAGGGGGCGGTAAGGTCCTTATGCAAAAAAAGTAGAACTAACATTTCTGTTAAAATGAGTTAATAAATCGAGTTCAATGTGAAAATAGTTACAAGCTAAACTGCATCTGAAGTATAATTTACATTCATTACACAACAAGTATATTAGTAAGTCCTCTGTTTAATACTTTTATTTCAGACAATCATAATATGTGAATAAAAACAAGCTATACCAAAAACGTTTGACTCCTATATATTACATTCCTACAGCTGTACAAATAAATTAATGACTAGCATAAAAATAACATCATTTTAGATTTCAAATTATGAGTTTAATAAAACAGAAACCGTTTTACATAAAATGCACATTCTCATAGGCGCTGATTCAAAATTACAGAAATGTATACAAAACCTATAAAATGTTTTTTTTTGATGCTGATGACATTATTTATACAAGTGTTTTAGAACATACTAACATTTCCCACAGGAAAGATTAAGCAGTGCTAGTGGAGAAAAATGCATTGTGTAATATTTAAGTATGGGATGTTGATAAGGGCACCTGAGAAATTCAAGAACACTTTAGCTGTAATTCATAATTGTTTTGCGGTCCTGTAGTGACCAATTTTCTCTGATATATACCCTATAATACTTACATGATATTTTACACAGAGAATATTTTTTTGCGGCAATTAATATATCTACTTGGAGATACACGGTACAGTATATGAATCAAAAAGTAAAGCATTAAAGAAATATTTGTACAATAGGGTAAGCTAAAATATGAAGGTATATTTTGCTTCTCAATTATGAACCCAAATAGCAAAAGTACTTTTACCCAATTGTCATAAAATCCACTTCTATTAAGACCAACACATTTCTATTTGTTCTGTGAATTTTTTATGCTGACAGTCAGCAATAAAAGCTATTTATTAATTGGGGTATGTGATAACAAATTACTTGCTAGATGGTCAAATAAATTGAGACATCATTCTGAAAACATTTCAAGTTCAAAGTTTTGTAATTGTATTTGTCCTGGA